>NW_022196905.1:244400699-244414052 GCF_008632895.1 Mastomys coucha
AAGGAACCATCTCAGGGAAGGTGGCTAGAATGTAGCACTGTTCTTATTTAGTTCTCAACTTTTTTTTTCTTTTCTCCTTAGAATAGCTGAAAAGGAGGGCCCTGCATGGCAGTCCTTGGGATGAGAGAACCATGTGTCAAAGCTGTGGCTGAATCCCTTACTCTATTTTTGCTTCTCTACACTACCTCTTTGAGCCTGGAGGAGGTGGGGAGCCTGGCCTGAGGTGGCCTGGGCTGGCACCTCTGAGGCAGTTGTGGCTAGCCTTTGCTGCCTCCTCCAGAAACCACCCAAACACTGGTTCTTCACTTCTCTTGACCAGAAATAAATGTACCAGACCTGTGTTCTCAGGCCAGCCTGTGGGAAGTGAACACAAAATTACTTCACAAATTGCTTTTGTTTCAGTTCAAAGTTGTGTTTTTGTTCATGTTAGTTACATTAAAATTGGACAGTAATTATGGTTCTTAAAATAGGATCCTCATATTCCCAAGTTGGGGAGGAAAACTACCTAGGAATAAAAAGACATAGCCATATGTGAAATGCCATTCCATTAGCCACAGAATCTTTTATGAGTCTTGGTGGGGAGTGCCTGTCAAGTGGTATTTGTGGCCGAGCGTGCCGTGGCATTGGTGTCTGTGGTTGCTTTTCATTCTGTCCCTCCCAGTCAAGGAAGCTTTTGACATCTGTGGTCAGGAACACTGGGGGTTCACCAACCTCTAATTACATTTCTTTTTAAAAGTATTGGTAAACAGTCTCTCTGTTGTTGATTCAAAGGTTTAAGAATATTGAGTCTATAATTGGCTCTGGACAAAGAAAGCAAATCCTGGGCCTCCTCTGACCAAACCTCTGCCTGCTTCTCTGGGTTTTTAGACTTGCATTCAAATGCCAAAGCCAGAGAAGTGTCCCTCAGGTAAAAGTGTTAGAGGGTCACTTCAGGATTCAAAGCAGGCCTGGCCAGCTGAAGTGTGAGGCCAAGCCTCCCCAGATGAAGATGGCTGGCTTCTACTGCCCGGCTCCTCATGTAGCTTTAAAATAGAAGTCAGGATAGGAGAGACAGACAGGGTCACTATTTGAATTCCATTGCCCTTCTGCTTCGTGCCCCACAGCACATCTTGGTAGCAGTCACCATTTCGATATGCTTGTGAGTGAAGGCGCAGGGCCCACAGCTGTCAATGCGAACAAGTAACACTGTTTGCTAGGCATGCCCTGCAACACATCTGCTGACTGGGATGGAAGTGAGTAGAACTGGAGCCATTCCTTGGCCGATGGAACCAAGAAAAGAATGTATCTACCTTCTCACATGGATACCTGCCTGGAAAGGCCTTTCAGCCCACTCCCCTCCAGAGGCAGTACATGTATTGTAGGGTGGGTCCATACTGGTCTTTCTTCTGCCTGGCCATTCTCCCTGGATGATTCAAGGCCAGTTAGTCACTTCTTGCCCAGACTGCCAGGTTTCTCTGTCCTCACTGATCCAAAGACTTGGCCAGTGGTTAGGTATCGACATTACTTCTGTTGTCACTACACTCAGGGAGGGGCTTCTTGTTACAAATACAGCACACCAGTGACATCAGGATGAACCTGAAGCCCTGTATATCATCTCAGGGATAATGCCAAATCAGCCTGTGCCTCTTCCTTCTACCCTAGCCTCCTGTTCGTTGGGCATTGGTGCAAAGGTCACCAACATTCTCATCAACACCATGGCAGGGCAGCCACTATCATTTTGTAGATGAAGAACCTGAAAGGCCAGAGGGATCAAATATGGTGTTCACAATCATAATGGAGGAGCTGGAATTTGAACCTGAATCCATCTGACTCTTAAGCCAGACTTTCCTAGGTCTACGTGCTGCTTCTGATAGTCTACCCTTACTTATATGGATCAAAAGCGACAGAATCCTGGTAAGGAGCAGCTCTGTTGGGTTGTCCCTTTTGGTTGGAGGCCCTTGTCAGCATGACCGATTTGGACTGTAATTTTAAAAGATGATTATGGATGAGCTTGATGACCATTAGGCCTTTCTGCTACATCAGGAAATGAACCTAACCTTATTACAGGGTAAATCAGATATAATGGGCTCCTAATTCAATATGGTGGCTCTAAGTAACATTTATCAAGGTACAGAAGCCATTCTGTGGCTAGACAGCTGTGGAGGTAGGATTGGATTCAGACAAGAACACTAAGTTTGCATTTCTTTTTTTTTGTTGTTGTTGTTTTTGTTTGTTTGTTTGTTTTGAGTCAGGGTTTCTCTTCGTAGTCCTGGCTGTCCTGGAACTCACTCTGTAGACCAGGCTGGTCTCGAACTCAGAAATCCACCTGCCTCTGCCTCCCAAGTGCTGGGATCAAAGGCATGCACCACCACTGCCCGGCCTAAGCTTGCATTTCTGACAGCTTTCTAAGAGTTGAGTGGAAATGATCTTTTGCTACAGGTATATGAGTCCACAGGTTCATAGTACCATGTGGAAGCATCTTTTAGGTAGCTATGTGTATATCTGCAGCCTCATTCTGCCATGCTCATCTCTCACAAACCATGGCAAAGGTATTTAGAAGCCTGGATATGATGTTCTGCTCAAAACTAAACCTAGACAGGCATAATGGCTCATGCCTATAATCTTAGTATTCAGGAGTCTGAGGCAGAAGAACCACAGCTGAATCCAAGACTATCCTGGGCTACAAAGTGAATTTCAGTCCAGCCTGGGTTTCAGAGGGAGACCTTGCCTCAAACAACCCCTCATAAAACTGAAACAAACCAACTTCCCAAAACCGGAACCTAAAAGATCAGCCGACCTATGGGGCTGGCCATTCTAGTACCTCCTACATGTATTGGTACTCTAACTGAGCACGTGTACCCAGAAAACAACTGGTCAGCTCTGAATGTGAGAGTCTTCTAACTCGTCATGGGATAGGGGTGTCACAGAGGTCAAGTGATGATTGTGACTGGAACTGTTACTTTTTTAAAAGGTGTAGGAGGGTATATGTGCATATTTGGGTGCAATTGGAGGCTATAGGTTGGTGTTGGGTGTCTTTATGTATTTCACTTTAATTTTTGAGGCAGGATCTCTTACTGAACCTGAACCAAACTCACTGATTTGGCTAAGCTAGCTGGCATCAGGGATCTAGTTGTTCCTTTCTCAGCATTGAGATTACAGATTACACTGTCATAGTTTTTAGGTGAGTTATGAGAAGCTGAGCTCAGGTTCTCAGACTTGTGAAGCAAGCACTTTATTGACTGAGCCACTTGTCCACCCCTATGAATCTCTTGCCTTTGCACTAGACTGAACCTTTGTGCCTTCTTCCCTGTTTCCTACCTTCATAGTAATGCCAGGTAGATGAAGAAATGGGACTCATGACTGAGCCTTAGGAACTGTCCATCAAAGGTGGCAGGCAGCTGTACCAGGATGGAAGTTCAGAGAAGTGGCCCATCTCTGAGATTAATGTGGAAGGGGAATAGGATTCTAGGATAGGTATGTAGGCAGAACAAAGCAGTTTGGAGAGGCCTGTCTTAGGCCATTGTCCAGTGACCCTCACCTCTTCTGTTCCCCATTCAGTGGGCCCACTCTGTGCTGTTGACAGTACTAGGTGCTGAAGAGACAGAAATTGTGATCCTTGCAACCTTCCTGTACCACGTGGACAGTGACCACCCAGGTCACTGGGTATCAGAACTGAGACTGGAATTCTGAATTGTCATGCTTCAGATTCTGGGTACTTTCCACAGATTATCTGAGTATCACCTGTTTCTCACTAGTCCACTTGAGGTGTCACAGTGGCTGGTAGAGGTGTCAACTGCTAAGGGGTAGGAAACTCTTTGCTTGTAGCTGACTAATTTGCTCTTTGAGTGTTTGGATAGAGTGTTCTCAGCAGCCAGGGATCAGTGGTGGCTTCATATCAATGCCTTTGTTTGGTTCAGTTTGTCCAGTGGCAATGTCAGAGAGGCAGACACATGGAGCTTGATTTGGGGCAATTGCATTGGAAAGTGGAATAGAAGTTGACTGGAGGGGCTGGTGAGATGGCCCAATGGTTGGGAGACTAACTGCTCTTCCAGAGGTCCTGAGTTCAGATCCCAGCAACCACATGGTGGCTCACAACCATCCATAAGGAGTCTGGAGTATACATATAATTAATAAATAAATCTTTTTTTTTAAAAAAAGAAGAAGTTGACTGGAGTATAGGATACAACAGAGATCATAGAATAAAGGAGATGCTAAAAGGAGTATGTTAGGGACTGGCCCAGGGAACAGACCAGGTAGGCTCTGGGGCAAGGCTGGGGGCAGGGTAAGAATAGACCTGTCTAGAGCAAGCCAGTAGTTTACAGGGCTCCTGGTTCCATATTCAACCCCCCTGTGTAATATGTCCATCCTCCTGGGCTATCGGGAGGCTAATGCCAAAATACGTAGTCTTGGTACTGCCTGGGAGTTTTAAAGCAGATTTCATAGAGGCAAGGTTGCTAAGCCAGATACTTTTTTAGATTATTTAGAACCATATAATTGCTCCCCCCAAACTTTTAGCATTTCAGCAAGGCAAACCACCAAAGGGCTAGGACCTACTCAGGTTCAATTTATCCCTAGTCTCCTTGATTGCTGGCCCAGCTGACCACAGCAAGGCCAGGCCCACACCAGACACTTCCCTGATAATTCACAGGTGGGAGCATGAGAGAGCAACAAGGTTGTCTTGCTCTTTCCTCCAGCATCCCTTATTGAGACACACAGTCTTCTAGAGACCTCCCTGGAGGCTGTGACTCTCCTTCACCCCACACGTTTGGATATTGATCTCTTCTCATCTGCCACGTCTCTCTTTCAGATTTGTTTCCTCAGTTATGCACATGATTGATAAGGTCTAATCTCTCTCTCTCTCTCTCTCTCTCTCTCTCTCTTTCTCTTTCTCTCTCTCTCTCTTTCTCTCTCTCCCTTCTCTCTCTCTCTCTCTCTCCATACACACACACACACACACACACACACACACACACACACACACACACACACAGAGGATCTCATTATGTAGCTCTAGCCATGATGGAATTCACTATGTAGACCAGGTTGGCCTTGGCCTTGAATTCACAGAGATTTGCCTTTCTCTACCTCCCCGGTGCCACTCCACCCAACTGATAAGGTCCACTTTCTACAACAAGTTCCCATTCTGTCATGCTTTTAGTGGCTCTGTCTCCACTCTTGAACCCTGAATGCTAGGCATCCCACTTCTTCAGGTTTTATTTTCTGTCTCCTGTAAAATGGAGTACAAAGGGCTACTACCCTGGAATTGGCTCTGGGGCATGTTCATTGGGCATAAGCAAGGAATAAGCTCCAGGCCAGAATCATAGCAGAGCCGGGATTTTCGCTTTGGAATCAGCTGGAGAAATCTTACCAAGCAGACCCATAAGAGCAAGAGGATCCATTTACTCTGGTGATGGAAGGAGCTGGGTGTCAGTGGTTCCATTGGCCATGATGGGTTACATAGTATGGTCAGTGCTGGGACTGAGTATCTGGAGTATAAGCTGTTCAGAGCTTTTCCTGACTGGATGCTGCATCTCAGCCAGGAGAGTAACCCCCAAGTGTAATATTGTTCCCCTGGGGAGGAGTATGCTGAGTTAGGAGGCTTCCAGGAAGATGCTGAGAAGAGCTAGAATGACTCTTGGGGACTGAGATGTGCTCTGCTGGCTTGCTGGAAAGGCAGTGTTCCTGTAATGATGAGCTAGTCTGTCTCCTGAGTTTATACAATGAATTTGCAGATGCTGTCAGGATGCAGTACACAGGGCCTTAGGCCCCCTTCAGCCCCAATGCCCTGCTTTTGTTGTAATATTCTACCCTTGGATATCCATGTGATGCCCTCTTTCCCTACCTGGTCCAGTCCCACACATCTCACTCTCAGAGGACCTGCTGTCTGGGATCTCACTTCACTGCTGGGACGGCCCCTCTCTCAGACCTTCCCAGAGGCCTTGGAGTGACAAGCATTCTGCATATGGCCCCACTGATAATCTTCCTTCAGCCCAACTCCCTTAGGTTATTCAGGTTGCTTATCCTGTTGTCCTCAGGATAGCCTTCCCTGGACCACCCTGGGTGCCCAATAACCCTCGGGTCATCCTCTGATCCCTTCCTTGCTTCAGTTTTCTCCCCCAGCATCACCACTTAACATATTCTACATCTTTATATTTGCTTTCTTTTTTCACCGGAATGTAAAGCAAGGCCATTTCTGGTTTGTTTGTTGCTGGATACATGACTTCCAGGACTTTGCCGGGCTCAGAGCAGAGGATACAAATTAATTGCTGGTCAGAACTGATTGCCCATGAAGAGCAGCGGCCTGCCCTGGTCTCGACCCCTACCTCTGTGTTCATTTGTGTATGACAATGCTGATGAACATGCCCCAGCCCCAGAAGCAGGCTACTCTCAGGGTCTGGAGGGGCCATTTGATAACTGCATACCTAACAGGAGTCTTGGCATCTGGGAGTTTTCAGTCTTTTCCTCTAATCACTCTTCCTGGTCTTGGGATCTTTAACTATTTTGGAAGTGGATTTGCTATGATTAAATTCTTTCTTAGTCTAATCCTTTATAGAAAACAAAAGTTATAAATGAAGTGAATTAGGATGGATTTGCTGAGGTTTGATTGTTTGCACAATGATTTTACCCTGACTCATTTCCAAACCAGGTCCCCGAAGATCGCTCTGATGGCCTTCTTGTAATAGATGGAAGCAGATCTTTATTGTTATGTTACAGCACTTCTTTCTGGTGCCTGAGACCAGAGGATGACCACATACAGGAATGGGAGTGGGTGGCAAGTCTTTCAGGAGAGGAGCTTACACAAAGCCCATGCACGGTGTTTTGCAGGGAACCAGGCTCTGGCAAGGCTGCAGCATAAATGGAGCTAAGAAGAATTATCCCTGGATTTCTTCTTCTTTTCTTCTGGAATCCTTGCGGGCCGTATCTTAGCAGTTGCAAAAGTGGGTGTTCATGGGTTGGGGTACAAGGAGTTTCTGGCAAGCAACCTTTAGAAGCAAGGCTGAAAGAACAAGTTTGAGGTACTTCTCTTTTAAGGCTACTTGCCATTGAGGTACCAACTCCCACCCCTCCAGGCTACTGTTGGCAGCCTAGTTCAGTACTAAGACTTAGAACACCAGAAAGGACCCAACTCTTAGAAATTCCAGAAGATAACCTGAGTTTGCTCTCTGAAACTTCAGTTGTATGGTGGTCAGACTTGCCCAATGGGAATCTGACAGAATCTGGTTTCAATCCAGACATTTGCTAACTCCTCAGTGGGAAGTTTCTCTTCTGCTGACTGGATTAACTTTGGGACTGTTTGGCTTGCAGAAATTTGTCTTCTGGGGTCTGCTAATAGAGATCTGTTCTTGGCAGAGTTTCTTTTACAAGCAGTTGTTTTGAAGAAAGCTGACATCACACTCGGCCCTAGGACTTGGGACTATCTTGCATCCTCTCATCTGCCTGGATTACTCAGTTCACTTGGCTCTTTGGGCCTCCTTAAAAGAGACGCACACACACATCTGGCTGGGAGGCCACCAGGAATTCACTAAACACAGATGAAAATGTGACTTCTTAGCATGAAATTTGTGGCTCCAACCCCCTTTTCTCTGTCAGAAATGAAAGTTAGCATGTCATGGGTCCTGGAAAGATGCCAGATGAACTACAGGACAGGTCACAGATGCTGACCTTTCACAGCTGCATGTGAGACATCTAGAACAGCCTGGCTTGGAGTAGATACAGCATACATTGACTGCACGTTGCAGGCCAGACTGGCCCAAGAAATGGCAGTTTCCTGCCCTAGCCTCTTCTCTGCCTATCTTCATTCGTGTGTGAGAATGCTGAAGGAAGGGTTCAGGAGCAGCTAAACCCTCTCTTCACCACCATCTCACCACCAGGTACAGTATGGAGGGTGCTGAGGGCATATGTTCCTCACTCAGCAGGGCCTGGCCCCTGGAGTGACACCTTATACAAGCAGAGCACATTTTTCATGCCAGTCAGTGTCAAGTAGATAGCTTCCTACGCCTCAGCCTTGTCACTGGCTGCCCTTTAATACTGGCTTCCTCTCACCACTCCCCTTCTTTATTTTGTATGTATATGGGTGTTTGCCTGCATGTGGATCGGTGCACTTTGTGTGTATGTGTGCAGTGCCCACAGAAGCCAGAAGAGGGCATCAGATCCCCTAGGACTGGAGTTATTGACAGTTGTGAGTTGCCATGTGTGTGTTGGGAACTGAACATGGGTTCTCTAGATGAGCAGCCAGTGTTCTTAACTGCTGACATTTCTCCAGCCCTACCTGTTTCAAAAATATATTTCATGCCAGGCAGTGGTGGCGCATGCTGTTAATCCCAGCACTAGGGAGGCAGAGGCAGGCAGATCTCTGAGTTCAAGGCCAGCCTGGTCTACAGAGTGAGTTACAGGACAGCCACGGATACACAGAGAAACCCTATCTCAAAACCAAACCAAAACAAAAATATTTCATTTTACATTATTATTAGAAAATAAAGAGTTTTTCTCATGACATTTTCACACATGTACTTCAGCCATACTTACCCTTTCCTTAGTTTCTTGTTCCCTGATCTCTTAGTATTGGCAGCTTTTGTCATGGGCTTGAACCCTTAATGGTCTGACACTAAGAGCCTACAATTTTTTAGTTAGTTTGTTTTGTTTTGTTTTTTTCCAGACAGGATTTCTCTGTATAGCCCTGGCTGTCCTGGAACTCACTCTGCAGAACAGGCTGGCCTTAAACTCAGGTATGGGCTGCCATTACCTCCCAAGTGTTGGGATTAAAGGCGTGCACCACCACTTCCAGGCAGAGCCCATGCTCTTAATGATCTTCCCTTGGGGCCTGTTTGATGATTCATTTCTTATTCTATACCCAGAGACAATGAGGCATAAACCAGAATAAAAAGAGGCTATTATAATATCACTATTTGCCATTTATCTAAATTAGATAATAAATCATGAAGCTACTTGAAACAATATACATGTCAACCCCTGAACATTTAGTTATCGCTTGGTGCATTTGATGGTGTCTGTGGTATAATTAATACTTTCTTATAAAAAGTATCTTTGTTTGAAATGGAAAAGTGAAGGAGAAAATAAGCTTAGCCAGCCTTCCTCATCCTCAAGTGTGAGGCTGATGGTTATGGCCATCTGGGAGCCTGATGAGTAGATAAACAGTTGTTCCCAGTACTGTCTGGGGGACAATTGTGCCTTGGGAAGGGAGGCCCAGTGCCTGCAGCAGCAGCAGCAGCAGCAGCAGCAGCAGCAGCAGCAGCAGCAGCAGCAGCAGGAGGCAAAGCTGAGCAATGTTGTGGAGTTCTAAATAACTGTCGGCCATGTGCCAGGCTCAGCATAATTGGGCATCTGCCTGCCACTGGCATCTACAGATGTTTGCCTTTATCAGACATTGATGTGGTTCAGGGTTTTCACGGAGAGCCTTGTAAAAAGCTCAAGCTGGTCGGGACGCTTATTGTTCATTTTATTTGAGTTCCTTATCATGTGCAAAATGTTCCAGGCACCATTAGGAGACACAAAAGACTCCGAAAACACAGTTTCAGGGGGCGGAAGCTCACTGTAGTGTGGAGGAGACACGGCCATGGACATTTACAAACATTTGCTGAACACAATCAGCTGGTAGGAATGAAAGTTGCTCTCAGCAAATCCCCAAGGCACTGGGAGTAGGGTGTGGAAGCTGCAGACTTAATGCTTGCCGGGGGAATCTTCTAAAGTTGGATGGGTGTTCCAGGCTGTTTCTACATTAATGTCTTTAGATTACTACCCAGAAGTGGAGACCAGAAATAGGGCAGGAGCTTGACCAGGAGAATATTAAAGGGGACTCGAATCTTGCTTGTGGCAAACATTTGAGGCCTCCATCTGGGCACATTATAATTATTGCTTAACCATAAATGTAGCTTGGTGAGGTGCATTGATTTATCTATAGATTGCCTAGGGGCATCTAGGGAAAACCCAACATAGGCAACAAGAGCTGTCCTCATCAATTTACAAAATTCATGTCTGAGAGACAACATCACAGAAGGGCAGCAAGCTTGCTCATGGCCATAAATTAAAGTAATCTTCTTTGAAAAAGGGTAATTTATGTGATCAATAATCTCTTTTAAAAGATTACTTGGAGTCTTTAAACTTCATTTATTCTCTTCCCTTTATCAAAGCTGGATTGGTAGAAGCTCGTAGCAAGAGATGTGGCAGTGAGATTGTTAAACTAGAAGGAAGACTAAACCCAACTCTGAAGAGAAGGGAGATGGAAGTTTCTAGACAGCATGGCCATTCTTTTGTTTTGTAGACAGGGTCTACTTAGCCCCAATTATCCTGGAACTCAAT
This sequence comes from Mastomys coucha, assembly GCF_008632895.1. NCBI lineage: Eukaryota > Metazoa > Chordata > Mammalia > Rodentia > Muridae > Mastomys > Mastomys coucha. The sequence continues at coordinate 244,410,996 of NW_022196905.1, forward strand.
ATCTAAAACAGGGTGGCATCAAACTCACAGAGACCTACTGCCTCTTCCTTCTGAGTGCTGGGATTAAAGGCATGTGCTACCATACCAGGCCTAATGGCCATTGAAAACAACAATAACAACAACAACAACAATAACAACAGCAACAACAACTAAAACCTAAACTTAGAGCCTTATGCAGCTAGGCAAATGCTCTACCACAAAGCTAGATTCCCCAGCCCCACAATACCAGTCTTAACAAGTCCTAAATTTATCCTTGAGATTCATGGAATTCAAAGCAAAAAGAGAGACATAACCAATTACAAAGCTCCAGCAGCTAACATGGATAATGTGTGCTAGTTCAGGGATATTGGTTTATTTGTGAATTTATAAAAAATGAGGCAGTGGTAACTTGAGGGAAGTTGGAGGAAAGATCTAAAAATTTTTTTAGAAAAGACTGATTTTGAATATTTTTAGTGGCAGGAAAAGCCATAATGAGGATAGACACATTTACTATCTGAGTGGACACAGGGTAGCTCTAGATTAGTCAGTTTATTGCTGAATGAGTGAATCACTTCGGATGGTGATTGACACAAAGCCACTGACCTGGATCTCAGCATTCAAAGCATCTGGTCTACCCTAAAGTAGAGGCTGTGCAGACAGTACAGTCTGTATAGACACAGTTCACGTAAAGAATTCAGCCATGGCTGTCTCCTGAAGGTTAAGAGCTCCAGAGAGGCAAGAACATGACTCCTATCATGTCCTGGGTATGGGCCTGGGACTAGCCAGGACTCAATTAATATTGAAAATGATGTCTGAAAAACTAAAGGCAGGAATCGTATCCACAGTACAATAAACCGCGGTTACACCATAGTAGGAACAAAACAAATACTTCAATGGACTTTGTCAGGAAGAGCCAGGCAGTTATGAAGTGCTCAGTAAGTGAGGTGTGATGTACTTTGACTACAAAAGACCTATCATGGGCTAGAGAGATGGCTCAGAGGTTAAGAGCATGGACTGCTCTTCCTGAGGTCCTGAGTTCAATTCCCAGCAACTACATGGTGGCTCACAACCATCTGTAGTGGGATCTGATGCCCTCTTCTGGTGTGTCTGAAGACAGTTACAGTGTGCTCATATATATTAAATAATATTTGAAATAAAAAGACCTATCATAGCTTTGCTCAGGGAGCTAAGCCTGGGCTTATAAGGGCCTTGAAGAGGCAGAGGGGAAGGAAGCCTCAGAGGCTGTGATGACCTGTTCAGAGCTGTCTGCCTGCACACTTGAAGGGTGGGACCTCACATGCATGCTGGAGGGAAAGGGAAAGATTGGAGAGAGACCAAGCTAGTTGCTGATGATGCCAATGACCACGGGACTTGAACCTGAGCAGGTGGAAATAAAGGCCACAGTAATCAAACATGAGGGGCATAAGCAGTGAAGGACCAACAGCCAGTGTGTTGAGCATTCTTGTTGAGCTAGGTCCTTAAAGCAAGCCTTATATTTATCACCATATTTTATTCCCACAAATAAAGCTCCTAACTTGCTCTGGTGTCACCAAGAAGAAGTGACTATGGTACTTTGGGGATTCTAAGACAGTTGGGTGGCTATCAAAAGTGCTGAGGGCCAGGAGGAGGCCCCAGTTGAAGGGACAGATATAATCAGATCATTGGGACAGAGGAGAGACTGAGCTGGGATGGTTGGGAGGGCAGCAGAAAGGTGACACACTGAAGTTTGTGACACACTGAGTTTGAGAAGACAACAATCACCTGGAAATGTAGGCCTGGATTTGGAGAGCTGAGGCAGGATATCAGAGAAGAGTACACTAGGAGATACATGGCCTGGGGGGCTGGTGTTGCTGAGAAGATAAACTATCCAGAGGTGGAGCCATAAGGAGGGCCTGAAATTAGAGCTAGGGAATGACAGGACAGAGACATGCTGGAAAAAATACAGTACAGGAGGCCATGGAGGCAGAGGCACTGTGTTTGGCAGATCAGGGTGGGTCTGGCTCCTCCCTGGGAAAAGAATGAGGAGGGAAAGGCATCTGTAGCACAGATCTGGAGAAATGAGGGTGGTGAGGACTGTCCAGGCTCTCCAGCATCAGCCAGTTAGCTGAGAGTGCCCACTGTCCAATAACCAGCACCGGTCTACCGTGTCACTCCGGATTGCCAGCTATGATCCTTGAGCGGCAGGGAGAAAACCCAAAGTCAACCGGCAGTCCTGGAGTCCTACAAATGACCCAGTCACATATCACCAAACACAGCAAAGGTCAAGATGAGGACATTCCACAGACAGCCCAGCCACCTGAAGCTCCCCAAACAGAGATGTGAGACTAGAAAGAAGTCCTCTGAAAGCATCCTTCAGCTTCAAGCTGGCTACCACAGCACCGCTAATTCCCACAGGCTGGTTTGTAAAGAGAGGTCTCAAGCACCCTGCCTGCACATGGCTCTGATAAAACGTTTTTCCTGGATTCCATTAAAAAAAAAAAAAAGACAAAACACAAAACAACCCACAAATCCAAAAGAAAAGCCACAAGGCATATGGTTCTGCAACTCTCAAATGGGCAAGGCCACAGTGAGATTAGACCCCATAGTCTCTGATTCCCACATTTTTGTAGTAAGGATTCTGGTGTCAATAAGACATTATAAAACAACATTCCATCTCAGTTGCTTAAGAAGCAGAGTAGCACACGGCATATGTTCTAAAGGTTAGGCATTTGAAGAGATGGGAATACCTTTATTAAGCACCAACTACATAACCATTATCATAACAGTCTGATCTCAGAAAAGGAAGTGGAGCGCTAATGGAGAGCATCTCTGCTTGTGTGCGATGCGAAGGCTGCTTTTCCCACCCTTGGCTTCCCCCAAGTCCTTTGTGAATGGATATGAGCGAGGAAAGCTTGCTTTATTATGCATTGATTTGTGTATGTTGAAGCAGAGGCTCACTATGTTGTGTGCGTTGGCCCCGAACTTCTGGAATTAAGGTATCTTCCTGCCTCTGTCTAGCTTGTAGTTGGGACAGGGAGTGTGCCTACTGTGCCCTGCTTTGACAGCTGGCGAAGGAGGCTTTGCTAGCGCCACCCCCCC
>NW_022196905.1:244414102-244423924 GCF_008632895.1 Mastomys coucha
CCCCCCCCCCCGTGTACCTGCGCTTGAGTGATGCTCTGAAGGACACCGGTGATGCTGTCATTGTGTGTGTGTCAGTGTCCCATTAGCATACTTTGGAGACAATGTTCTTGGTCTGATCCAAGGTTTGGGCCATTTTGAGGGTCAGAGGTCAAAAGTCTGCTTTTGCCTCCATACCTAGGATATAGCTAATATCTATCTTCTCTGTGGCAATAATGACAAATGAACAGATGGCACACCAGAGCTCTGTTGGAATGATTCAGTTCACCTAGAAGGTAGTTTTGGGAACCTTATCTTCCAAGAGAAATTATTTCCAGAGGATTTGGTTGGTGGTAGGCTCTGATTTTCATCCTTTAATCATTCAGAAAAACATATCCATTTCCATTTATTCAAAATAGTAGGAAATCATTGAGGTTTTTTTTCTGTGCAAAGGTCAAACTATAAAAAGCTAAGTGGACTCAGAGAATTCTAGGCTAGTCATAGAATACGGCTGCACATTAGGAGGAATCCAAAAAAGGATTTAATCCCCCTTTGGAAGCAGCTGGTGGTAATCTTCTCTGTACTTTCTCCCTATGGGTGTTAAATTCAGGTACAAGGACAGAAAGTAAGTTCTTTGCAATGAGTAGAATGCGTGGGCCGTACTGATAGGGAGGCCTGGATCAAAATCCTTACCAGCTGCTACACACCAAGTATAAAGCCTAAGCAATTTCCTCCCCTTCGAGCCTCAGTTCCTTTGTATGATAAATGGGCGCACTCTTCCCAGGTTTTCTTCAGAAGGACTCGAGCCTTCTCTGCTGTCCAATCTGGGACTTTCCACCTGAAACTAACCCTGTAGACAGATGGGTCCTGGGTTGGCTGACATGCCAACTAAGAAGGGCACTGGGAGAGGCACATGAAGACAGAACTGTTCTGGCCTCATTCCCTACCTGGCCACCTGACTATGTTCCCAGACTCAGATAGAGCTCTGCCAGTGTGTGGACTCGGGTGACCTGTGAAGTCCCTGCCACTGGAAGATAAACAAGTAACTGTGAGATCCACATCACAAAGATTTTAAAAGGGCACCTGGCAATTTAACAGCTTTTGTGAAGCTGAGCAAGTTGGTGAGTTGAAGATAGAGTATTTTGAAAACCGTTAAGAACTTGGAGAAAATCTTTGAGAGTGTCTTTGGGAAGATAAGACTTGGCCGTATCTCCTGTACCTTATCAAATCAAGGTTTTATCCATGCTCCGTGTTAGCCTCACTCTGTGGTGACTGGCCAGCTCTACCTCTACCACAGTGGCCCAACCTACTAGACATTTGAAAGATGGAGTCAGCACTAAAGCTGGGTCTGGCAGCTTGGTTTCCTGGGAAGAACGACAGGTGGGAGTTAGCCTTCATTTCCTAATTTACACCCGCACCCATGTAGAAACAGCAGAAATGATATGTACTGGGGAAGCCAGAGATTGAAGAATGGCCAATAACAGATACCAGAAGGCCAGAGAGTAGATGTACTCAGCAGGGAACATTTGGAGCAAGACCAAAGAGGGCCAGTAAGAGGCTGCTGGAATCACTGACACTAGAATTTGAAGCAGAATAAGCCTGTGGAGTGGGCAGCCGTGTGACCAGGAGAACGAGGAGTAGGGATATACTGAGATGTGCGTCGGCAGGGTATGGGCAGCTGGTGTGTGCCGTGGGGGTGGGGCACAGAGGCCTTTGAGGCAGGGCTGGCTGCTGGGGTGACCTGCTGGAGACTGCAGGCTCTCCTGCTCCATCAGCAGTGCAAGGCTCCAGCTGCCACCTGGACCAGCTCTGCAACTTTGCAGATGGTTTGTTCAGGGTGGGTTTCCTGAGGGTTTCTAGATCTGTCTGTGGACACTAGCCTAAGGCTTACAATTCTCCCTGCTGGGTCTGTCTAAGGTTAGGTAACCTGAAAGGTGTAACCATGACCGTTGTATGTATATTATTCTAAGTTTGACTTTTAAGAAACATAGTAGATGCTTATGTTAAATGGTAACATGAGATTTTACCTTACTATCTTTTATATCCTTTAAATGAAGAGCCTAATTTCAAGAGATGCACAAATTACACGTAATTAGTATTGTCTTGGATGGTCTCTGTCTTCAGCTTTTCTTTTTAGGTCATGGGAGACCTGTCGTAGATCATTAGGTATTTAATGCGACATGCTCTGCTTTGCGAAGTGAAAGAGTAAGGGAGGTTTGTTTGGATCAGATACAAACAGCTTTGCCCCCAAATGTGTCCAGCAGCCTGATTCAGTATTAAATCTCTGAAATGATTGATTATCCATTAGGGAAGCTATTTAAAGAGTTCATTACAGCAGATTCAAACTGACAACATCTGTGCGGCCGGGGCGGCAAGGCAAACCAGGCAGAACCGAAAGGCTTTGAACAGAGCTGTTGGTTCTGCCTTCTGTGGGCCATAGACACCAAACTTTCAGGAGGGAAAGTTCCAGGCTGCTGTGGCCTCTGTGCTTGGTGATCAGGCATGTTTGTCAAGGAGCCAGCTGCTTCCTGTTGGACAGGATGTACCCAGAGAACGCCTGTGAATGAAAGTGGTCAGGAAATATGGCTCAGAGCCAGCCCCTCTCCTCTGCTCTATACTTCAGGCACCTTTATTTAAAGAATATAAAGGACAGTAAGGTAGAATCTCATGTTACCATTGAACATGAGCATCTACTATATTTCTTAAAAGTCAAACTTAGAATAATATACATACAACGGTCATGGTTACACCTTTCAGGTTACCTAACCTTAGACAGACCCAGCAGGGAGAATTGTAAGCCTTAGGCTAGTGTCCACAGACAGATCTAGAAGCCCTCTGGAAACCCACCCTGAACAAATCATCTGCAAAGTTGCAGAGCTGGTCCAGGTGGCAGCTGGAGCCTTGCACTGCTGATGGAGCAGGAGAGCCTGCAGTCTCCAGCAGGTTACCCCAGCAGCCCCTTCCCAGGGGTCTTTCTCAGATCTGTCAGGCCCACACTTCCCCACGCTGGCTTCACCCTGAGTCCCTCCTGACCCTCTCAGCTGACCCCTTCGCTGGTAAATTTTACAAAGTCCAAGTTTAAGGCCAACATCATCTTCTAACCTCTGCAGATTTCCTGTTAACAGCACCACCCAACTGTGCCGATTCTGCCTTGTCCTTGTGTGCTTAGCAAACAGTTTACTTTGGCACGTACACCAGGAAGTAGTAATACTGCCAGAGCTAGGTGCTTTCTGGAGCTTTCATTTCAGGAGTGTGTGTGTGTGTGTGTGTGTGTGTGTGTGTGTGTGTGTGCATTTATTAGGTTTAACAGGCTAAGGCTATTGTTATCTGCGACAAAAGGAACAGCCTTAGGGCTTCAGAACAGAGGCAATATGTCCTGTATTCCATGGTATCTTGGCTAGCCCAAGGGCCTCCCTCCTTGGCCAGTCTAAGTGGAGTGCCTGCTACTGGAGGATCCATTAGCCTCACTGAGCTCTGTGCTAGAAGGTTGCCTACTGATTGTTGGGCAGTGGTCATGAATGCAGCACCCAAAGCCCACTGGCAATATCTCACAGCTGTGTTCCGCCCCCCTCCCCGGCTTGATTCAAGGTTAAGCTCCTATTCCAGGGTGGCTGGTGGCCAGTGACAGGCAGATGGGGAAGGAATACAAGGCCAGGACTCTTGGGCTCTCTTTTGGGACAATTCTGAAGAGCCACTTGAGCTACCATGCTCCCTAAAGAACCACTGAGATTTCTTTTCTTTTCTTTTTTTTCTTTTTCTTTTCTTTCTTTCTTTTTCTTTTTTTTTTTTTTTTTTTTTTTTTTTGAGACAGGGTTTCTCTGTATAGCCCTGGTTGTCCTGGAGCTCACTCTGTAGACCAGGCTGGCCTCGAACTCATAAATCCGCCTGCCTCTGCCTCCCAAGTGCTGGGATTAAAGGCATGTGCCACCACCGCCCGGCGAGATTTCTATTGCAACCAGTTTGGGATCGTTTCTTATGCCTCTGCTCAATCCCACCTTCATTTCTTTGAACTCACTACAAATCTGTGTGGGCTCAAGAAATCCAGTCCTGAGCAGTTGCGTGGCTCAGCTGAGAGAGACTAATCTACACATCCTCCTAGTCCTCTACGTCCTTCAGAGCTACCTTGGCTAAGCTGTGATGGGGCTGCTGCTTGGGGAGCCAGCAGAACAAAGGCCGCTTTAATTATTCTGCTATATGCTTTTACATGAAAGCCTCCCAAGGATGCCACTTGGTGGGGGGTGCATTTGTTTTGGGGACCTGAAATTAGGAAAATTAGTGCTTTTAAAGGTCTTTGGTCCATTTTGATTTATGTTTATGCTACACATAACAACAATGGGAGAAGATCCATGTTGCTCCCCACTCCCACAGCATGGGCTTCAGAAAGCTTGGGGCCCAGTCAGAGACCTGTAGCTTGCAGAACAAAGATTCTGGCATCTTCTAGGTTTCTGTAGCCTGTCTTCCTCATTGTGTCATTTTGTGTCTTGCTGAGTCACATGTCTCCCTCCTTACCCCAAATGCCATGTGGTACAAAGTAAGGTGTAGAGAAACAAACACATATAGCTGTGTGGTGTCAGACAGACATGTTTGCCTGGCATGAATTAGGGACATTTGCCACACAGCTATTCCAAATCACTTAATTCAGCCTGTGTGTGTGTTTCCATGGGATTGTTTTGAAGAGAAATATAATATTGAACTTATCAAGTAATCAATAAATGGTAGGCATTCACAATTGTTTATAAATCATGTTCTCAAGAAACTGGCCTACCATGTAGGACGATCTCCCTTCTTCCCTCCTCTCTTTTGCTCACTAAGACACATTTCTAGGCTGTTTGGTTTCACTTTCTCTTGTGGGAAAGATGTACAGATACTGCAGCAGAAAAGCCAGTGGCAATGTTTGCCGGCCATGATTTGAGCTTGGACACATTGAAAATACCAATAGGAGAGCCAGACCCGGTGGTACTAGTCCAAGATACTTGGTAGGATGAGGTCTAAGAAATTGATTATCAATTTGGTTGGAAGAAGCCTAAACTCTATGTAAACGGAGCCTTCACAGACTGAGAAGAGGGTTGTACGTGAGAGATGGATGGTGAATAATTTGACTAAGTCAAAAGCAGTCGATGCAAATCTAGGCCTTTGAAGGCTTTAAATATAACCCACTGATATAAAAAGCATTGTGCTAAATTTTTTAAAGCTGAGATCTTTCCTAGGGTGAGAGACTCACTTTTTTGATAGAGATGCTGCCCATAAGGCAAGCAGAGAAGGCATAGAACAACATGAGATTACATTCCCCCATAGGCAACTGGGGGAGTTTTATGCATTTTATAGTCTACAACAGCAGCCGCCCATGTGCCTTCTACACATTACCTTATGAGCCAGTTCGGAACCATAGTAGCAGCTTGGGAAGGCTATTTCAAAGGGCAGGTGGTTCCAGAGGGGTTTTCTTCTGTTTACTTTGAAAGTCAGTCTGCCTCTGGCTCTCTCCACTTGTGTCCCAGATAAGATTGAACCCTAGTCTTTAATTTATACAAAGATGGGTTTAAAACTGGATTCCCTTTTGTTTACTTGCTTGCTTGAGACAGGGATTTACTGTGTAGTGCAAGCTGGCCTTGAACTTTTCATCCTCCCACCAGCTTCCTAAGTGCAAGACTGCTGATGTGTGCTGCCATGCCTAGCCTAGCTTCTTCCTTGTCTTTTGAGGGATGGGTCCAGAGCAGAGTACCAGCCCAGTGTTGGGTCTAGAATGAGTTTGCTGATTGCACCTTTCTTGTGTGGAGAGAAGGATGGTGGGAGTGCAGAATGCTGAAGATGGTCAAAGGCAGGATGAAGTAGAGGTCCAGACAGGATGGAGAGGGGGTAGTATGTACTCAAGTCTGAGGTCTCTGGGGCCTCTGTATAGGTGAGAGAAACAAAGAACTGAAATGTGGTTGGGGGGATAAAAAGTTATGTGTCTGGGACACTTAGTTCTTCCTAGCCTCCCAGACCCCTCTGGGGTGGTTTAGGATGGGATGGGTCAGACAGGTGTTGGAAGAACATAAGCATCTACTGCCAGTGAGATAAGGGGTGACTCGAGGTTGACAGCTCTGGAGTCACCAGAGTCCTGATGCAGATACTAGTTGAAGTTTTTGGGATATAGATAGAGCACAAGGATCAGACTGAGGATTTGGAGTTGGGCCTCAGGCCTTCTTTTTGGGGGGAATCAGCCAGTTCAGGAAATTGAGAAATGCCTGAGTAACTAGGGTAACAGGTAACTCGTTGTCTCCCGGATGGGGGGTACTGTCCCTTAAGCATAAATAGTGGGAAAGGATACAATGGTGCCACATCTCAATATCTTTCCATATCTCTTTAAAAAATATATTATTTATTTATTTGTTTTATGTATGTGAGTGCACTGCCACTGTCTTCAGACACACCAGAAGAGGGCAACGGATCCCATTACAGATGGTTGTGAGCCACCATGTGGTTGCTGGGAATTGAACTCAGGACCCCTGGAAGAGCAGTCAGTGCTCTTAACCACTGAGCCATCTCTCCAGACCCTTATCTTTTCACATCTATTGACAGCTTTTCTCTAGTTACCTACAGTTTCCTTGCACCCCCAGAATTTTGATGAGTGAGAAACTTATAAGCCCTTCCCCATCCCTGACCCAAACACAGATGCCCTAGAGCCCAGCATCTTTATTCCATGTAATGAGGGCCATGATAATGGCAATTGTAACAAAGCATGATTGTTAAAAATGGGTGACAATACAATACGAATAAAGACAGAAGAGAGTGGGAGGAAAAGGAGACTGAAACCAATAAAGCATCTACAGTCTTTGCAGAGGATCCAAGTTTGGTTTCCAGCACCTATGTCAAGTGGTTCAAAACAACCTATAACTCCAGTTCTAAGGGCTCTGACTCCCTCTTCTGGCCTTTGCAGGTAACTGCACTCATAGGCACATACCCACAGCACAAAACATACAGGCATAGTTAAAAGCAAAAATAAATCTCAAAGTAGCTAAATATTGGAATATATTTAGAAGACTACTTGACTCAGGTCAATGTATATACCTGCTATTGCTATTACTTTTGTTATTCTTGACATTAATGTCCTTATTACTGTAATTGTTCTTATTGCTGATATCATTACTACTGTTAGCATTTATGTTACTCTGATATTTCACACACTATTATGTTATGATCTGAATATGAAATATTCCCTCACAACAACTCCTTGTGTGTTAAATATCTGGTTTCCAACTGGTGGCACTGTTTTGGGAGGTTCTAGAATGTTTAGGAGGTGGATTTTAGTTGGAGAAAATAGGTCCTAGGGTCCTGTCTCTGAAGGTAATACCTGGTCCTCAGTTCTGTGGTTGGGCTGTGAAGTGAAGAACTTACCCCACCACCACCACCTTATTCCTGCCACTGAGGAGTTCTACCTAAGCATGTAGAGCCAAACAATTTAGGGAACCCTGTAAAGCCATGAGCCCAAATAAGTAATTCTTGCCCTCAGTTATGCTGTGTATTTTGGTCACAGCAATGCAAGGATAACTTACACAGGCATTAAGGCCAACTCATCTGAATGTCATTTTAATCTCATAATCCAGCACAGGAACAGGTGCCTATCGAGATGAGGAAACTGAGCTCAGAGAGATGGAGGGACATGCCTTAAGATATACTGAGCCTGCTGCTGAGTCTGTATGCTCATCCACTTGGCCTACCTGGAAAGGCTTCACTACCACCTAAGAGTTCTTCCATTATCCATGCACAGCAGGGATGGAAGTTTTAGTCCTCTGCTTAATGCATGGCTGATAAGGACCAGGTGAGTTAAGTGGCTTCCAGAAGGGCCTGCCTCCTCTGAGCTAAGCTGCTTTCCAGCCAGCTGATCAGAACTGCTCTTCAGAATCACAGTTTAGCCATTCATTGTTCTGTGCATGGAGGCAGCTTGCCCCCTAGGACACCCCACTTGGTGCAGCCACAGTGATTAATAAGGATCTTCTGTGTTCACGTGAAACCTCTCAGTCAAGGCCTCAAAGTGCTTTGCAGGCATTAATTAAGCTTTGTGGTGGTGACTCAGCTAGGTGGTAGTCCTAGGCTTACTCTATAAGTCTTCGGCTGGTGCAAAAAGAGAACAAATCACTCCCTCAGCAAACCATGGCCTTCTGGCCAGTCAGAGCCAGTTGGCATTCCCCATTCCCGGCTATGATCATGTGCACAGTAGGCTTCCTTCTTGTCTTTCACTCGTACAGTAACCAGTCCTCAGAAGCCATTTCCTATCTGAGTTACAGCCACGCCAACAGCCCTAACTGGTGCCCAGTGCTGGCCCAATTGCACTTTGGGGGCTGACATAGTGCCAGGCCTGTGCCCACTAGCATGTTTAGGCCAAATGCATCCGTCCACAGGGCTCACTGGTGTCCACCCATCCCTGAATCACTATCTGCACCTGCCCCTTCTTCCCTCATCCTCAGATCCGCCCCATTCATCTTCTGCTTACTTAATATGGCTCTGAATTCTTAACTCAGAATAAAGCACTTGACTCTCTACCTCAGGATGTAGAGTCCCAAAAGGGACAGAGGTTATGGTCCCAGGTGTGCTTCAGCATGATAGGACAAGAAAATGTACATGTGGGACGAAGGCTGGGAAGGCAGTGGGGCCTGACAATGAGACTGGGATGCAGAACTGGGCTTCCAGTTGAGCTGTAGCAATGAAGCAGAGAGAAGGGATTTTAATTTAGAAAGGAGAGCTGCAGGACTTGGTGATTATCTGGAGGTAATCCAATAGAGCTTTTTATTTTCTGACCATCAGGCAGATCCAATCTGCTTTAGGAAGCAGAGCCAGGTGATCTCTGTGAGTTCAAGAACAGCCTGTTCTAGATAGCAAGTTCCAGGACAGCCAGAGTTATATTACACGAGACCTTGTCTTAAAACAAACATCAAAACAAAAACAAAAAACCTTGGCAGTGATACACAGTTATAATTCCAGCACTCGGGAGATGGAGGCAGGAAGATTAGAAATTCAAGGTCACTCTTGTTGAAAATCCAATTTGAGACCAGCTTGAGTCTTAAATACACGAGACCCTGTAAAAATTAAATAAACAAAAGACAAGGTTTCCAGCCTCTGAGATGAAAAGCTTCCCAGCATCATTTAACCCCAGCAAAATTCTCAGCCCAAGGAGGAATTTACTTAAGCTAGAAAAGAGGTTTATTTTAATTTTTACAGAACCAGAATTGATCTCTCCCTTATCCCAGAACCATGGAAGCCACATATGTTGGGCCAGGTGCTACGAGCCAGATTAGGGGATAGATCTCCTGAAAGTTAGGAGCTGAAAAAGTGTGAAGGAGAAAAATAAGACAAGGTTCAGAGAAGGAAGATGCATTTGCTGTTGAAAGAAACAGGGCCCAGCTGTTTGAGACACTGGCCTGGGGGAGAACCAGCAGGGAGGAAGCTCACCTCTTTCTCAGGAGTTCCTTGAGGTCTGCTGATGCTGAGGGTTTGAGAAGAAAGGAAGAGAATTGTTTCTTCTTGGCCACAGATCTGAGAGGGCTGATACTATATCCTATACATGCACATGCACCCTCTTCACTTTGACCTCCAGGGAGCTCTGGGCAAGCTTCCCAGGTGTTACCAGAGTCTGGCTGTCCAGCAATGGTTTCCGCATTGATGAGAAAGTTAATGGAAAGGTTTTCTGTGATCCCTTGATAGTATCCTTGAAAAGAACTAACTTCAGCCAGATGGTAGTGGTGTGCATCTTTAATCCCAGCACTCAGGAGGCAGAAGCAGAGAGAGAGAGACATATATATGTCTATATATAGAGAGAGAGAGAGAGGGAGGGAGAGGGAGAGAGAGAGGGAGGGAGAGGTAGAAGTAGAG
>NW_022196905.1:244423990-244450647 GCF_008632895.1 Mastomys coucha
GGAGAGAGGGAGGGAGAGAGAAGGGAGGGAGGGAGGGGGAGAGGGAGGGATGGAGAGGGGGAGAGGGAAAGGGAGAGGGAGAGGAAGAGGGAGAGGGGGAGGGAGAGAGAGTGTTCCAGGACAGCGAAGGCTATGCACAGAGAAACCCCGTTTCAGAAGCGTGGAGACTAACTTCTTGAGCATTGTCCCTTGTGCATGGTTCTACCCTGCCTTCTAGGCTTTTAGTTAGAATCATTGATAGAGGGTTTTACTCTGGTTCAAAGTTATTAGCTCATTGACTTTCACAACAACCCATGAGCTGGTTCTGAGAGCTCCCCAGTTTATTGCTGAAGAAACTGGCTTATCAAGTGCTTGGTTCAAGTTAGCATGAGGGCCAAGCCTGTGATTCAGGTTTTCTGTCCTCCTCCTCTCATCTTTTATGCCACAAAAGAGATTTCAAAGATCATCTGTTCACCCCATCCTGTGACTATTACTGGGGCTTCTGCAGAGCATTACCAGCAAACGGGGTTTGTCCTTTCCCCCCTGGGGTCTTATTCTTACACCTTAGATCTCTGCTTCTGACTTAGTCAAGGGACCTTGGGCCAACTCATTGTTTACCTACTAGCAGGTGTTTTCTGAACGTGACATTCTTGTATGGCCCAGGTTCCCTAAGCGTGGAAGAAGCATGTTAAAAATGAAGCTATTCCTGGAGGCCTATCGGGCAGCTCTGGAGCCTGAAAGTGGCCAAAGTGTGCTGGAGGAATTGGTGGGGAAACGTCAGGCCATGACATGTCTCAAGGTTAGCCCTAAGCTTTTCAGAGTACTGATAGTGTTGCAAAGAGATGAAGAGGAGTGAACTGCAGGGTAGGAGGTTAGTAGGCATATGGGCAAGCCAGACCAGGCTAGAACTAGGTGGTTGACAACATGGAGAAGCAGCATTTCCACTGTCAGAGAAGTAGAAGAACACTATGCAGAAGAAAGAGACCCTGGGTTTGCCAGTCTCTCCCTTGCACTCTGCTGTAGGGAAGTCAATCAAACCCATGCACTTCCAGCTTCTACCACAGCCTGTCAATGTGAAGGTGCTTGGGGTGCTGAGTGTGTGCGTTTAACTAGCAGGGATCTCTGATGTTGATTGTGGGCCATATTTTCCTCAAGAAAAATAAATTTAAGACAGAACAAATGTAATAATAGAGGCTCAGTAGATGTTTTGTTTTGTTTTGTTTTTCAAGACAGGGTTTCTCTGTATAGCCCTGGCTGTCCTGGAACTCACTCTGTAGACCAGGCTGGCCTCAAACTCAGAAATCCATCTGCCTCTGCCTCCCAAGTGCTGGGATTAAAGACGTGCACCACCACCGCCTAACTCGGTAGATCCTCTTAACTATTGCAGTAATAATCCTGTTTCACGTTTGCAAGGGCATAGCTCAGTTCAAAATAGAATCTTCACAAGAATCAGAACATTTGCCTAGCATCTAAGCAGGGTTCATGGATGTCAGACATGAGTTTAGCACCAGGGAAGTGAATATTGATTTGATAACCCCGTTTGATCTTTGACAACCCCATGGGCTATGTCATTAAAGACTGGACACAAAGAAAAAGTGGCACACTGTCTGACCCAGGTCATGCTGACAACCAGTTCCTGACTATGCCTAGAAGCTTTTGAGAGTCTCCCCAGAGCAGCCTGAAGCTGATCCCTGCATGATCTAGTAACTCATCCCTACAACTTGGCCCCTATACAAGGAACTCATTTTTTTTTTCAAGACAGGGTTTTTCTGTGTATCCCTGGCTGTCCTGGAACTCACTCTGTAGACCAGGCTGGCCTCGAACTCAGAAATCCACCTGCCTCTGCCTCCCAAGTGCTAGGATTAAAGGCATGCGCCACCACTTACAAGGAACTCATTGATGGAAGTTGCCAGTAGTAACTGCTGAATATTTGAGAGAGACATGCTTCAAAAAGCTGTGAAACAATGAAAAGCTCTTAACAGTTGATTTAAAATCAATATGATGAGAGACAGAAGCACTCAGAATAGAAATATCCCCAAGAGACTGAGGGACATGGCTACTTCCTCATTGCCATTTCCATCAGCATGCTCGCTCTTCATCCTGACCATGTGCACACATTTAAATCTTCCATACAGACTCAGCATCAACCCAGGCTGCTGGAGTTTATCAATAACAGCAACAGCAGTAATAACCTTGTTTAGAGGTTGCTTATCTCTGTCAAATACTTTAAATGTTTTTATTTTGTCCTGCCATCAGCCCACATGTTGACACAATTATTCCCATTCTACAGATGAGGAGGCTGAGGAATCCTAGGTTCACTCAGCCCAAATTTCAAAGCCAAGACTGGATGGAGAGTTGAAGATGACTGGGGCTGGGGGTGTTGATATACTGTGGGAGCTGAGACATTAAATCAGAGAAAGGAAGAGAGGTGTGGGCAGGACAGAATGGAGAAGGAGGGCTTAGAAAGTGGGGGCGGGTATAAAGTGGGTTCATTTGAGGATCCCTGTTTTCCCCAGGCTCCACACCCAAAAAATACAATGGAAAGACAAGGCTTTCAAGGAGGGAACTCAAGGCCCCAGAGGGAATCACTTCCAGTCCCTCTGCCAGGTTCCGAGTTTCCCATGTGCTGGTGTCCACCTCCCCACATGCCATTTCCTTGTTTGCTTTGGTGCATCTGAGCAGCCTGTGTCTCATCCTAAGAGCAAGAAAATAAACATCACTGTGGAGACAAACTCACTTGACTCCACTTATAGCAGCTAACGGCCCAAGATTTTCCAGCTTGAAGGCCCTTTTGCTTCTTTGAGCATTCATTGCCCAGGAAGATTTGGCCATGGGAAAAAAAAAAAAGCACTAGGAGGCAGCAGGCAATAAACTGTGTGTGATCGGAAAGACTTGGACGAGTGCTTGATGGGTCTGTCAGAGGCAACTTCCAGTATAACAGCAGCATTGTGGGCCGCTTGAAGTAGCCACTGGCACTCTAGTTTGCGGATTTGATACATTTCCCTCTCCTGTCCCCGCAGCTCTGCAGGGAGCAGGTGCAATGGCTAGAGTCTGGCTAGCTAGCTCCAGAGACGACTTGTTGCTTGGACTTTCAAAGGGGAGCGGGGATTAACCTTTTGTCCCCAGATGGGTCTGAGTCTGAGCTTTAAAGGTCAGGAGGTAAACAGCAAACGAAGTCATAGAGAGCAAAGGGCTTTCCAGGAAGTCAGGTTGGGAAATGACATCTAACCCCTGCTTTTTGGTGCCTGATTATGGAGGAAAGAGAGCGAGCTTGATTGTTTTTACAAAAGGAGGTCTCCCTGTTATAGCAGTTTCTACCTGTGCCTGGATCTGGACTGGGTCACAGCTGGTCTCTGGCCTGGAGACAGATCTGGACACAGATAACCAGGACACATCAGTGTGTCCAGAGCCTAGAAAAGGTTATGACCTATCAGTTTCTAGAGTCTGAGAACAACTACAGTAACATCAAAAAGTCCCAGCAGAGGGCAGGGGTTTCCTGTAGCTTAGTGGTAGAGTACTGATCCAGCATGATCAAGACCCTGGGTTCAATCTTTACTATTGGGAAAAAAAAAAATCTGAGTGGACAGTGTTAACTATGGTCAAAGCTGGCAAGGCTGGCTATGATAGGAGGAGTCTCAGTGACATAATTAAATTATCATGGGATAACAGCTCTTATGGTTATGCTCTGTCTATAAAAGGCAGGGTATACTTGCTCCAGGTCTAAATAACTGCCGGGTAATGGATCTAAAGTTGGCCCTGGCCCACCAGTTATACAGAAGTGGAAGTAGAAACCCTGGAGCTTGACTGTTGGTGACTGGGCTCCAGGGTATGAAAGCCACAGGCCTGTCGGCTTTCTTGCTGGGCTCAGTGGGATCCACTCCCATCATGCCTCTGGTTAGATACTATATGATCAGTTCTTCCAGACAAGGAACTAGCCAGGGCTTCAGGAGGCTGCTTACTGTTCTTTCCTTTAGCAACGTGGCTCTGAAAATTTCAATAAGCCCCCATCATGACCTAGAAACCTCAGTGCTGGGCTGCATTTCCAGAGAAGGATCTGGGGAGACTCAAGAGCACTAGGCCTCCAAGACTGCTGCACTGGTCCAGGAACACAGCCGTTTCTGTTCTTACTAAGAGCTTGGGTACAAGTATGAGCCTGGGGGAGTAGCACCATCAGGTGTAGCCCAGCTAGGAAGAAATGGGGCAGTGTGATCCAGGACTGATGCTGGCCTGTCTTAGTCATCCCCGCTAACAGTGAGTGTCTATGAGACCTCTGCTCTTTTTTTCTCTTCTGGGACCAAGTGGGTTTTGCCTTAGGAGAGAGAAGTAAATTTAGATCTCTAGTGGGGAAAAGGATTTTTTTTTTTATTATATGTTAAGTACACTGTAGCTGTCTTCAGACGCACCAGAAGAGGGCATCAGATCTCAGTACGGGTGGTTGTGAGCCACCATGTAGTTGCTGGGATTTGAACTCATGAGCCACCATGTGGTTGCTGGGATTTGAACTCATGACCTTCCAAAGAGCAGTCGGTGCTCTTCCCCACTGAGCCATCTCACCAGCCCAGGGGAAAAGGATTTAAAGTGGAGCTGGACATCTAGCGACGAGTGTAGAGGAGGCAGCATACCCCAGCTTAGCTTTGATCTGACAACTGCAGAAGCTGCCCCCCTCTCCCTACTCTCTGCTGTGGTTTGAACACCTTCACCCACACTGTGAAATGTAACCCACAGTGTGAAGGGGTTGATCTAAAGGAGATAAACCTTTTGGGAGGCAATTAAGATTAAATGAGGCGGCTGGGCGGTGGTGGCGCACACCTTTAATTCCCAGCACTTGGGAGGCAGAGGCAGGCAGATTTCTGAGTTCAAGGCCAGCCTGGTCTACAGAGTGAGTTCCAGGACAGCCAGAACTACACAGAGAAACCCTGTTTTGAAAAAACCAAAAAAAACAAAAAAACAAAAAAAGATTAAATGAGGCCATAAGGGTGGGGTCCTAATCCAACAGACTGTGGCTTCATAAGAAGAGAAACAGCCTAAACTAGAATTGTCTGTCTGCCCTGCCATATGATAGCTTCTGCTGCAGAAAGTGCCTCCAAGCAAGGACGTCACCAGATGTGGTGAGCTGATCTTGAATGTCACTGTCTTCAGAAAGAACCAGAAGCCAATTATTTATTTTTTTAAAGATTTATTTATTTATTTTATGTGTGTGAGTACACACTGAAGCTGTACAGATAGTTGTGAACCTTCATCTGGTTGTTGGGAATTGACTTTTAGGACCTCTGCTCACTCCAGTTGGCCCCTGCTCGCTCCAGCACAAAGATTTTTTTTTTATTATTATTATAAATAAGTACACTGTAGTTGTCTTCAGACACACAGAAGAGGGCATCAGATCTCATTACAGGGGGTTGTGAGCCACCATGTGGTTGCTGGGATTTGAACTCATGACCTTCAGAAGGACAGTGCTCTTACCTGCTGAGCCATCTCACCAGTCCCCCAAATAACCCTTTATCTTTCATAAATTACTTGTTCTCTGGCATTCAGTACCAGAGAACTCTGGTATATAGTACCAGTGAAAGCACTAAGACTCCCCCCCCCCACACACACCTCTTATTCCTCCCTGCCATGCTAATCATAATTTCATCTAGTAATCCATAGAAACATTGTTAGAGGTAACACATAAACTTCTGTAAACGCTACTGTGGTTCCTCTCCGTGGACATTCGGTTCAGATGCTTTTCTCTGCTTCCTACTCATGCTTTTTATTGATGGCCATGCTGGGGCTACGGGTTGTGACTCTGTGGTGAGAATCAATTTCATAGGTGTCAAGAAATTAAGAGGAGGATTAATTCAGACACCAAAACTGAGCATGGCAGTTATTTTGGGTCAAGTTCATATTTTATTCCTGAATGGACGTTCCCCATCTGGCTCCTCAGCCTTCATTCTGGTAACTTTGAATTTGGGCATGCGCCTATGAGGAAGCCTTAAGCTTTGTTCCCCCAGCTCATTCTTATATTACAATACAGAAGAGAATTTGGAAAGATGTCCTATAGAACCTACATCCTTCTCATAGTGCATATTGTTTGGCCTTCCCCTTCAGTTTGGGTCCATGTGTGTAATGGCTACACCAGGACACTCTTTATGGTCTATTTACTCAATTAATGTTAGATGTGTCTCCATTTGGCCTTTGAGTCTTCGAGAGCATCATTTCTAGTGGCTGCAGAATGTCGTGTCGAGTGGATAGACATGCATTATTTAATCATTTGTCTTCTGTGCACATTACTGCTGGAAGCCAGGTCATCTGAACCGATTTTGGCTCATAATGCACATTTGCCAGTCCCAGTCCAGGGAGGGAGCATTTATTCATAAGACATTTACCAACTGTCAGCCAAAAGCAAAGCACTGTACCAGTGAGAAGATGGCTTTGAAGGAGTACGTAAGAAATGTGGTCTGTAGTACTCCGTTCCTTGAATGGCTGCCTGCGGCAAGGAGGCAGGCCCCAAGTTTCACCTAAGGGGGGACTGCCAGGGCTGCTGATTTCCAGGGAAGTTATTTCAGACCTGTTTTGTTTTTGTTTTTTTAAATGAAAATAGGCTCTTGGGTAATTGGGACTTGTCTTTTAGACATGAGACATTTATTTGTTTCTGATGATAAAGCAATAAAGTTTGGAAGTAATTTAATTAAAATTAATAAGCAGATTCTTGGGATTTTTCCTAGAGTTACATTGGTTATAATCAAAATCAGTGCCTTTTGGATGCTTCCTGAGAGGGGAAGGGACTTGGAGCTGTCCTGATGGGACTTTGTACAAAACCCGGGCCTTCCTCCATACTGATTCTCAATCATCACATACAGAGAGAGGCTAGGGTGGAGAGACAAGAAACTACTGTTTGATGTAAGAATAATACCCACTGTTTACTGCACTCCGGCAGCAAGACAGTCACTGTAGCAGGCACTTTACTGAGAAATATGACTTTTGTGTTGAGTCTTTTATGGTAGGTACTATTTTCTCCATGTTTAAGGAGGAGGCTGTGAATTAGAAAAGTCAAGCTACTTGCTAGAGGTTTCTTAGCAACATCTCTTCCCTGAAATCAGATAGCTGTATAGGATTTCATGAAGCCATTTTCCCATAAAGTGGTCTCATGAACATTTTGCCTTTCAAAATAAAATGCTTAACTGGATAACAATCCAGATCTAGGAAAGAGAAATTATATATGACAATTTTAGAAAGCTCTCAAAGTAATTTGCATTCCAATGAGAGTGTGTACTTTGAGCTGAAATTCATAAGAATATATGTTTAGCATTAGTAAAGTTTATTTTTGCGCTTTCAAGAGAGACTGTACCTTGCAGTTATAAAAGCCTTTGAGTTAACATGGTGCATCCGTTGGACTAAATCTTCACTCATTTTACTGGTAGGTGAAAAAAACCTTAGAGTATTTACAGACTTAGTGTTCTGCCCTGAAAAGTCCGGAGGCCAGACCAGAAACCACTGACCATGGAATCTCAGCAGTGAGGCAGAGTTTCTCTCTTTTGAACTGTCAGCTGGATGAGTATGGCCGGCAGAGTTTCTCCCAGGACTGGGGCAGCATTTAAAAATTCAGCTCTGCTGCTTTTCTTGATTACTTCAATAACCTTGTTCATATAATCATGCAAGTTAGAGAGAGCCATAGGTTTCATTTTTGGATGGCACAGAGTGGGCGGTGATTTATTCTGATTCATTCGTGGGAACTTTCTTTTCCATCTGACTGGGAATGCCTAAATGTTCTCATCACCACCCACGGGGGCATCCCTGTCTCACACGCAGTCCTTCCCCTTTCCTCACCATCAGGTTCTCAAGGAGACCTGTCTGCAGGCATGTCCAACCCTGACCATCTGCCAGTATTGTTCAATCTGCAGGCTGATGTGTAATACACCTGTGAGGTTCTATAATGAGTTTGGGGCTGTAATGAAATCAGGATTTCTTAGCATTCAGAGGGGAGCTACATCCCTGTACAGGTATAGCTGAGGTTATCTGGAGCATAGGCATGTCTTACATTAGAGAAATGGTATTTGAGCTGCGAGTGTGCAGGGTGCAGGGTGGAGAAGGTGTGCTGGGAGGCACGGGAACGAAGTTGGGGGAAGGAAGCATTCAGGGCAAAGAAAACAGCATTCCAAACAGAGAGTGGCCCCAGAAGGCCTGGTCCTGCCTAGACTGTTAGGAATATTAGCTGCCCAGACTTCTATCTGATACTCAGTTTGTTACATCTTACCAAATCTTCCATGAATATATTCCCTCTAATATTGAAAATTATAACCTTATGCTATGAGAGTAAGTCTTCTTCCATTTTTGTATTTTTTTTTAGTTAATTTTTAAAGTCATAGAATATTGTATGATCATTGAGGAACATTGGAAAAAACTGTGGGAAGATATAAATATCTCAATTCTAATCTTCCAAACACACCAGATGTTAATTTTGGTATATTTTCTTTCAGGGGCTCTTTAGTGGTTTAGGATTTTTAAATGCAGTTATAATTATACTGCATGTAAAAATGCGCATTAAATTTAACCTTCAGATTACAAGTATCAATCTCTTGAAACATGGCAAACATCATTCTTACCACATCAAACTCTATACCACTTTTTAATTGACTCTTAATCATACCACTGCTTTCTATTTTCATGTCTGTTTTGGCTACTTGATGTCAGACTCTCAGAGTAGTATGTAAATTTATACCCACAACTGTCTGTTGGCCAGCTTCTTGCATTCCTTGTGACAGATTTTTGCCTCACATATTTTGATGTTAAGGTACTGAGTGTACAAATGTTCAGAACAGCTATGCCTTCACAGTTGCTTCTATGAATATGAAATTACCCTTTTATCCTGCTTGACGTTGCTTATTGCCTTAAATTGTGCTTTGTCTGATCCAGCCACTCACGCTTTTCTTTTGTTTGCATTTACTTGCTATAGCTCTGCCTACCCCGCAGCCGTTTTATTTCAGGTAAGTCTCTTGTATTAATTTAATATAGGGACCTTTGTCTTCCACCAGGGGAGTGTTAAATGCTTACACTGATTGTTGGAACCACTCCGCGTGGCTCCCTGCCAGCGTGTTTTGTGTTTCCTGCATTTCCTTTCTTTTGTGACTTTTGAGCCATAGCTGGTGATTTCTTCTTTTCTTTTCTGCAGTGATGTGGAAGGGAGACATCTTGTTTCTCACTCCACTGATCTGCCTTCTGTTGCTTCCAATGAGTGTTTTAATTTGTCTCTGTTCGGTTTCTAAGCAGCTCGACTTATTTCAGCCTGCCCTTCTCACTGGGACAGAAAGGTTCTAAAGGCTTGATGCTGAGTTTTGTTTACCGACTCCAGGAAGGAGTTGTGTTTCTGGAGTGGGAGATAGAGCAGGCCACTTCAGTGCCCTCATTGCTTCTGGAGAGATGAGGGGCACCAACCCCTCTCCAGAGGGTGTATGCATCTGACAACAGTGGGCACTGGCAAGGCAGAAAGTGTTCTTTAGCACCTTGTGTGTGGGAGCCCTTCCTGCAGGCTCTTATGGCCCTCGAGTGGAAAAAGTAGCCTGAGTAGTTCTGATCTCTGCTGGCAGAGATGAGCTCTGTCAGGAAGAGGGTCCCAGGCCAGAGGAACAGTGGGAGGTTATGTAGGGGACCTATGGCTTTTGCCTAGATAGGCAGTGCAGTGTCAGGTATGACATTTCCTGGGCACACAAATTATTTTAAAAAGTCCTCTTAATGGTTTGTAAATGGAATTTCAGTGAGAGATTTTCTGGTATTTCCGTTTGTCTTTGCAAGGTAGTACTCTGATGTACTCTGTACAGTACATTTGCCAGCCTTAGATGGTTTGTTTAAATTTCAACACTGGCGCTGTTTAATTTATTCAGATGGTTGCTCTTCTATACCCCCTATCACAGTGTTGATTGTGGGGAGGTTACTGCCACACCCACAGGCAAGGAGGCCTGAGGTCTACAAAAAGCAGGCAGGCTAGCTGAGTTGGAACAACCTGCTTCGTGCCCTAGAAGGTCTTTAGAGGAAATACAAATGAGGCAGCTCTGACTCCTAGGGACCCTGAGCAACAGGGCTTGGGACTGACCTGCCATTACTGATTCTGTTTGACTGGGCCCAGGTTTCCCCAAGAATGTTCTGAGAGACAGGCAATATGCCAGAGATCTGCTGGTGAGAAGAGAGAAGATAGCCCACGGATGGTTAGTACTGTAGTAGGTCAGTGTGCCTTTCTGATAGGGATGGTGAAGGCAAGTAGCACCCCAGGAGAGTGGATGCACTTCCACTGGATGCCACAGGCCAATTCTCATAATACAGAGCTTCTCTGGAACCAGAATCTTGGCTAGGATCCACTGGAACATTTTAGCCAGAATTAAGAGGTAATATCACCAGGGTCTAGACAAGCAGGAGTCAAGGAAGTTTGGAGGCTGGGACAAAGCCAGGCTTCATGATGCTCTAGCCTAGACGGGCAGGATGACTATTGCCAAGCCCTCAGAATACCAGATTAGGAGACTGAGGTCTAAAGATGTAGGTGATATCTCCAAAGTCACTCAATAAATCCACCCAAATGTCTTACCCTATCTCAAAGTATTTCAATGTGCTGGTGTGAACACTCTAACTCAGGCTTTAATACCTAGACCCAACCCATGAGTATGTGTGTATGTGTTCCCCACAATAGAATTAGCCACTTCTCTATGCTTTCTGCTTGTCTCTTGCCTTGCTACAGTGTAATTGTCTCTGTCTGTCCCTGCAGGACTGAGTACCTAAGAGCAGGATGTTTGGGCTGCGCTCTATACACCATCAGCACACAGTGGATTTTGCTCTTAAAAAGTTGGTGAATAGCCAGGCGGTGGTGGCACACGCCTTTAATCCCAGCACTTGGGAGTCAGAGGCAGGAGGATTTCTAAATTCGAGGCCAGCCTGGTATACAAAGTGAGTTCTAGGACAGCCAGGGCTACACAGAGAAACCCTGTCTCGAAAAAAAAAAAAAAAGGTTGGCGAATTAAGCCGGGAGGAGGTGGCGCACATCTTTAATCCTAGCACTCAGGAGTCAGAGGCAGGCGGATCTCTGTAAGATCTCAGCCTAGTCTACAGAGTGAGTTTTAGGACATTCAGGGTTAAACAGAGAAACTGTCTTAAAAAAAAAATGCACTCATGGCTTGGTCCTATTAAATATGTAGTCTCCTTACAATGGAAATGCTAATTGCCTTGATTTGATTATTATAAATTATAAGCATGTATCAAATTATCCTACTGTACCTCATAAATATGTATAATGTGTCAATTAAAATAATACTTTAAAAAATCAATTATTTTGAAATTATATTCTTTTTTAAAAAAATTATTTATGTGTATGTATATAGATGTTTTGCCTGTGTTTGTGCATGCCTGGTGTCCATAGAGGCCAGAAAATGACATCAGATTCCCTGGAACTAGAGCTATGGATGGCTTTGAGTCACTGGGAATTGAATCTGGGTTCCCTAGAAGAGCAGCCAGAACTCTTAACTGTTGAATCATCTCTCCAGCCACTAAAATTATGTCTTTTGTAGGCTTCCAAACTATGAAACCATGGTCGCTCAGAGTCCTTTGCTATGTGCTGCCCCTCGCAGCAAATGCTTTAATTGTAGGGCAAAGAGTCTTCAGGGCATACGTGTTTCTCCCAGAACTTGGGATTCAGAGGCAGGTAGAGATCTTTGAGTTCCGTGCTAGCTGGTTCTATATAACAAGTTCCAGCCAGGACTATCCAGTGAGGCATATGTCTCAAAAAATCAAAAAGAATTGACTAACTCACGTAAGCCAGAGACTGTCTCATTTATTTCTATTTCTTCTGTGTCTGGCATTAGAATAGGAACACAATAGGAACCAAGTATGCGAGTAAACTGTGAACACTTGCTGAGAGCATCTACTGTGTGCCTGTCTGTATGCTTGAGGCTGATCATAGGAACCTCTCAGACTTGGTATATCGAGCCTTGGTTTCAGAAGAAAGAAGTAAAAAGCTGCTGCTGTTGCAGCCATGAAGTCACTATAAACTCAACCTTCCAATGCTCAGCCATTGCAAATGCCCATGCCTTTGTTATTCAGATGATTTCTCAGTCTGGTTTTCTACATCAGAAGTTGTCATTCAACCTTGTGTGGTCAGCATATTTTGGTAGACATCGTTGCTGGAGTCAATGCCCTAACAAGCCCATAACATTCTATCATTCAGTGTTCCTCATTTCTCATGAGTGAAACATTTGTAAATGCTAGTAGTCCTGTCAATGGACAACTTGGCAAAATCTTTGTGGCCTTGCCCATCCTGTATTTAGCATTTTAATACTGTAGAGGGTGTCTGGAAGCCTAGCATGACTTATCAAAGAAGATAGAGTGAGACTCCATGATCTCTTTCAGTGTCTATCATCTTGTACATCAAACGCCTCTTTGACTCAGGGATTCTCTCATAGCTGCAGAAGCTGCTCCCCCACTCCACTTCTTATATCCTCCACAGAGCTTCAGGTGCCTCTTGGAAGAAATGTCACGTTCCTACCCCTTTCCTTTCCTTCCCATAGCTTCCCTTCCCTTCCCTTCCCTTCCCTTTTCCTTTTCCTTTTCCTTTTCTTTTCCTCTCCTCTCCTCTCCTCTCCTCTCCTCCTCTCCTGCCTTTGTTTTTCACTGTCATTAGAAGCACAGCCAGGGAGAGAAATCTGGTGCAACGTGACTGCAACCATTTCTGATTTTTCTTCTAACCAGCCAAAAGACGATAAGATTTGGTTTCCAACCTGCTGCCTATAGAAAAATAAGCAGAATAAATTTAAGATGGCAAGTCCTGAAAAATCTCCTTTTGTGAAATAAGCTCTCTGCACAGGAGGGGTTTCTGATGATGGGCACTCACTCAGAAAGGACTCTGGAATTTGCAGTGACCTTGCCTTAGGTCCTCACAGCAACCACTCTGGGAGGCAACCATTTGGAGATGTCACCCAGGAATCATGAAGCAAATGACAAAACTGCCTGTCTTCTTGAACGGAAGCAAAGGCCTCAGCCCAGGACACAGACCTTCTGCCTTCTGCCTCACAGAGAAGGCCTCTCCTAAGCTTTATGTTTGCGATTGGGTACCACAGCTGTTCAAGGCATCTGTGCTTTTTGGCAGTCTCTGCTGCCTGCCACATGACATAGCCAGTAGCCCTTGCGGCAGACCACCTATTTTACCTGGAGCTTTTGTGAAGACCAAATGAGGGAGCATAAGCTGGATGTCGTAGCATATGCCTGGAATCCTAGCATTTGGGAAGTGGGATGAAGAGTTCAAAGACAGTTGTGGCTATGTAACAAGTCAGCTGACACTACCTGAGACCCTATCTTAAAAGAAGAAAAAAGGGAGGAAAAAAAAAGGAAAGAAAGAAACTGTGTGAATTCTTTGGCAGCTGAAGAGTGCTAGTAGGAATGTTAGATGTATCTGCTTAT
Source organism: Mastomys coucha (assembly GCF_008632895.1). Lineage (NCBI taxonomy): Eukaryota > Metazoa > Chordata > Mammalia > Rodentia > Muridae > Mastomys > Mastomys coucha. The sequence goes on from NW_022196905.1 coordinate 244,437,380, forward strand.
ACCTTCCACAAGTTCTGGCCTTGGATTCATGCACTCAATACTGACACAGAATGAGTACATCCAGTGGGATGCTCCAAGCTAGTGGTTTTGTGTCTTATGTTCCTTTGCCGCGGCATATGTTTGGTTCTTCAGTAGCTACTTTTCCTGTTGCTTTGACAAAGTACCCACCAAGAAACAACTTAAGGAAAGAAAGGAGTCTGCAAGATGGTCTACTGGGTAAAGACTCCTGACAAAGTAATGGTAGTCTCCAGTCACTACAAAGTGGAGGAAGATCAACTCTCAAAATTTCCATTTGCCAGGTAGAGCATGGACACACACACACACACACACACACACACACACACCCCACATTTAAAAATGTACTTAAAAGTATATTTTTATATATTAAAAACAAATAGGAGCCAGGACTACACAGAGAAACCCTGTCTCGAAAACACCAAAAAAAAAAAAAAAAAAAACCAAATAGGAAAGGGTTTATTTTGGCTCACAGTTGAAAGTATGGTCTACCATGTATGAAGCCATAGCAGCAGGAGCTTATGGTAGTTGGTCACACGTATCTATCAGGAGTTAAGAAGCAGAGAGAAAGAAATGTAGTGTTCAGCTCGTTTTTCCTTTCTATTCAGTTCAGGACCCTGGCCCATGGACAGTGTTTGCTGTAGTTAAGAGGTTAGTTCCCCTTCTTCTAAACTAATCTAGTTAATCAGTCCCTCACAGGTATGCCCAAAGGCTTGTTTCCTAAGAATTTCTAGTTTCTGTCATGTTCACAATACTCATCTACAGATGTTCTCTAAAACTTGTCATACAGATGTTCCAAGTTTCTCAACATTTATTTCCTATAGAAACTCCTCTCCAGTGACCCCGGAGCCCATGGTTGGCATTCTTATTATTGTCTATTTGATCACAGCTTTTCTACCCCCACCCTAGCCTTTCCTATTGCACTAACCCATGATGACCAAACAAAAGACCTCTCTACAAACAATCCACAAAGAATTTCTCCCTCCTTCAAACAGTTTTTGGTTCCTCTGAACATTGAACTAGAGAGGCCATGTTCACTGGTTAAGAGCAGGTTCTGTAGTGTGATGGTCTGGGTGGGGTCCTGGTTATGCCTCTTACTGAATGCAAGAGCTTCGCAAGTTACTTAAAAATCCCTGAACATTGCTTTCCTCAGCTTAAAATATAGAGATAATGGCTGTTTTGCACACAATACCTGAACCACTGTAAGCCTTGGTAAAGCATTTTTTTTTTTTTTGTATGTTGCCATAATTGCCATGGCAGCACAGGGAAACTTTTATTGTACTAGATGAGAAAAATGAGGCAGAAAGGTTAAAACTCAGGTTGGGGTGAAAAACTCAGTTGGTAAAGTGCTTGCCTTGCAAGCCTGGGGCCTGAGTTACGTCTCCTTGGACCCAGATTTTAAAAGGTGGGTATGGATCTCTAGGACTCAGTGGCTACGCAGTCTAGCCTACTAGGCAAGTACCAGGCCAATGAGAGAAGCTATGTCAAAACCCAAGATGGACAGCATCTGAGAAAAAGTAGCTAAGGTTGTCCTTTGACCTCTGCACACATGTACGTACACACACATACACACACACAGTTAAAACACATTTGTGCATTTGCATGAGGTCACATATTTGGTGATGAAAATTAGATTTAAGATGAAATCTGTAATAGAATCCACATCTTTCTCACTGCTATAGCCAACCTGAATTAATGTAGCCTTGTGGTTATTTCAGTTTTTGTTCCTTGGTCTACTTTGTATGTGGGCCCTTCTCCTTCCCATTCAGAAAACATGCCTTTTTGGCATGTCCCCTAAATGTTAGCATCAAAATCACTTGGTCTCTGTAGGTTAGGCACCTTCCAACAGAACCACAGAAGATCTTGTTCCCAGATTCTTCTACCTGAAGCAATCAATCACATGTTAACCTATGAAATCTGACATCCACATACTTTCTGTGAGAGCAGTCTGAAGAGTAGCTCTATAGTCCAACGTTCTCTAATTACATAATTTTCACATATATTCATTCCTTTCCTTTCCCTTCCCTAACACACCCCTGTGTCTGTCTGTCTGTCTGTCTGTCTTTTTCTCTCTTTCTCTTTCTTTCTTTCTTTCCTCATCTCCCTCCCTCCATTCATCCCTCTCTCTCTTTGTTTTTATTTGCTTCTTTCTTTTTTAAAGCTTTTATTTATTATTATATGTAAGTATATGTAAGTAGCTGTCTTCAGACACACCAGAAGAAGGAGTCAGATCTCTTTATGGATGGTTGTGAGCCACCATGTGGTTGCTGGGATTTGGACTCAGGACCTTCAGAAGAGCAGTCAGTGCTCTTAACTGCTGAGCCATCTCTCCAGCCCTGTTTCTTTCTTTCTGTTTTTTTTTTTTTCTTTTTAGATAGTTTCACACGGTAGCTTACTGTAGATGTAGCACTGTAGATGAACTCATCTTCATGTACCAAGTTCTGTGTTTACAGGTGTGGGCCACCACATCAGGATCACTTGTTATTTATTTGATACAGGTGACTTTTCAGAAGACAAAATGGTCAAAGGCAGTAACAAGTAGTGAATGGAGATATATTTTGCTCCAGGGCGAAAGGATCTATGTCTGGAGCTCTGGAATCAAGTTTTTTCCCTCCCTACTGCTTCTCCCTTTTTTAAAAAGCAAAACCATGGTGAACGTGCCAGAATTTCAAGATAAATGTAATGGAGAACAATGCCTGTTTGCCACCTGCCTCAACATCCCAGAGAAAAACCTCACTGGACAAAAGAATATAAAATTGGTTAGTGTGTGTTCAAAGATACCAAGACCCTATGTTTTGGCACACTTTATCTGGTGAGCCTGTGCTTCTCTCAGGTCCCTCATAGACTAAAGATGAGGAAGAAAGCAGCGCAGTTGTTGAAAAGGCTCTGGAAATTTCTGAATAGAAGCCTCTCTACTAAGAACAAAGAGTTTGCCATTAAGAACAACAGAAATCCCACTCAGTAATAGCTACCACTGTGGACAGCCTTCCGTGCACCTGGGTTTTCATTTGTATTGTCTAATTTTCTCCTCAGCACAACTTCCAAGAGAGCTACAAATATCTCCATTTTACAGAAGAGGAATCAAGATTCTTGCCAAGGCCAAGAGCAAGGCAGAACAGCCTTGATCTTGGGTGTATTTGATTCCTGTCTGGGAATTTCCCCCCAGAGCACAAAGCTTGTATTCCCCTGAGGAACCCTAGAGACCAGGAGAGCAGTGTCATCTGGTACAGGCATCCTAATCATCCTCTTCCTCAACTCATTGACAAAGTCAAGATGCGTACATAATGTGGTTAGCTAATCTGTTTATTTACCATGTACTTATGTAAATGGTTTGAAAATTTTCCTCAACATCATCAGCCACCAGAAAACAGGGGCCAAATCTCAGCAACTCATGAGTTATGCTTGCAAATGTTTTCAATCTTGTTCTAATGACCAATAAATCTTTGTTTGATCTATCTGAAAAAATCTCCTGCTTGCTTTTCTCCTGTTGTTCCTGGTTTTTAATATTCTATATGTCTCCATTATCAATAACAGTTAATATTTAGTTAATGTTAACTGTAGACCAGAACCCTCATTTTATAAATGAGAATACAGAAGTTTAAGGACACATAGCCTAAATGATAGTCAGGATTCAAACTCAGCTCAATTGGTTATAGAAATTACTTTGCTAAATATCCATTTATAGGGAAAATTTCCCTCCCATAATTAGTAGAGCACTAATCCAGTACAAATATAACACAGCAATGGATGTAAATATTACATAATTATATTCACATGTACACATACAAATATATAGTTATAAATTTTCAGTGCTGAGCACTGAACCCAGACTGAACTATATATCAACACTCAAATATATAGTTATAACTTAAAAAATTTAGGAGGCGGGGCTGGAGAGATGGCTCAGATGTTGAGAGCACTGACTGCTCTTCCAGAGGTCCTAAGTTCAATTCCCAGCAACCACATGGTGGCTCACAACCATCTGTAATAGGATCTGATGCCCTCTTCTGGTGTGTCTGAAGACAGCTACAGTGTACTCATATAAATAAAAATAAATAAATCTTTAAAAAAAAAAAAGAAATAAATTTAGGAGGCTGGAGAGATGGCTCAGAGGTTTAGAGCACTGACTGCTTTTCTTGAGGTCCTGAGTTCAATTCTCAGCAACCACATAGTGGCTCACAACTATCTGTAGTGGGATCCAATGTTCTATTCTGGTGTGTCTGAAGACAGCTACAGTGTACTCATATACAAAAAATAAAATTTAGATTTTACTTTTAGTTTATATGTATAAATGTTTTGCCTGCATGCATGTATGGTTGGGTCCACTGAAACTGGGTAACAGGTGGTCATGAACCATCATGTGGGTGCTGGGTGCTGGGTGCTGGGAATCAAACCTGAGCCCTCTGCAAGAGCAACAAGTGCTTTTTTTTTTTTTAGTTTTTCGAGACTGGGTTTCTCTGAGTAGCTCTGGCTGTCCTGGGCTGGCCTCGAACTCAGAAATTCGCCTGCCTCCACCTCCCGAGTGCTGGGATTAAAGGCGTGCGCCACGCTCTTAATTGTTGAGCTATCTCTTCTAAAAGTTGCATTTGAAGAAGCAAAAAGAAATCAAGTAGAATTAATTTTTATAGTATCTTTTATTCAATTCAATATATAAAAATATCAAAATATTTCAACCTGGTCACAACCCGTTCAATAGCCAGCCAATGGTTACTATTGAGTGACACAGATAAATGCAGACTTTCTATTTTTCTCTTTTTTTTTTTCCTGTTTCAACTTTAAAGTTGGGTTTTCCTTTAGAATTGGGTCAAATAAGGCTATGCTGATGGAAATATGCCCTTTGAATAATTTGATGAACAGAACAGTAGTTTTAAGACCATGGAAAGAATATTCATTAGGTGTCAGGAAACGTGTGCTTTAAGACCCATCAGAGAGTCCTTCAAAGTCCTTTAGCTTCTGTCTTCATGATAAAGCAACAGGATAGTTTATGATACTTAAACTTACTTCCTATCTTTACAAAGTCCTGCTTATAACAACACTCTTTTGAGGAGTTCAGCATCTGCATCCACTCAGTATTTCTTTATGCCTGGATTTGTGCCGAGTTGGGGGTCAGCTTCCATGAGCCCAGATATATATACTTAGTACATTGCAGGCAGGGAAATATTCATAGAGTGGCTATATACCTAGTCTGCCTTTGAGGGAGCTTTGGATTATTACCAGAATAATTATAATAGTCTTAGGAATTAATATTTGTTTCCTTTTTATGTTGAATAAAAATCTTCATAGTATATGCTTTCTAGAAGATATGCCTGGGATTTAAAACTATATCCTGATCCTGTTAGCAAAGAGGGTAGTGCTCAGCCCTAGGCATGGCTGCCCAGAGACCTCCACAAATGGCTTCTTATTACATGCTGTTCTGATGCTGGGGAGAGCTAAGACTCTAAATAAGAAAACAATCAAATCTGTCTGTGATCCTGTGAATCAGAGCAGACCCAGATGGGAAGCCAACTCTGTGGCCTTCAAATGCCCTGAGGAACCACATTTCATGTCAGAGCTCTGTAAAGCCCCAGCATGTAGCGAAAAGGAATCACTTAGAAGTGGGAAGGAGACCTAGCTTGATGAAAAGCATTTTATTAAGAGAATGCGCCTGCTATTTCTGAGTGATATGCAATTCAAAGCCTAGGGAGAAGAGAAAAGACAAGTCTATTCCTTTTTACCTACTTTAAACATCTAATGCTACAGCTAGCAAGTGGAGAGTTCCTGGGCACAAGGCCCTATGTCTGTAGAAAGATGGGGGCAGTTGAAATTGCCACTCTAAGAAAACCAGAGCATGTGGCAGTAAGTTCCCCATTCCAAGCTGCCCGTTTCCAGGAGTCTTGTAGCCACATAGGAAAGCAGAACATTAGCTGTGATGGTGTAAGAACAGGGACATAGTGTTTCCCCAAGACTGGCTGAGCGAGGTCCACAACAGTGAGAAGTCTTATGTAGGTGTTAAGAACTTTGATGTGAAAATCCGAGAATGGGAATAGATGAAAGGAGTCTCCTAACAATATCCCTCAGCTCCGAATGCACTTGGTGTTAAAAAACAAAACAAAACAAAACAAAACAAAAAAAAAACCCAGCAAATATGCTCTTTTTCCCTTCTTCCTTTCAAAAAAAAAAAAAATCCACTTTATTGCTAACCAGACTTAAATTCCTGTGAAAATCTGTTTTCCATTCTAGACAGAAAACCTTGCATTCTTACACTGTCTTCTTTGGTAACCAGGTTCAAGCAACAAACCTTACTAGAATAAGACAAAGAATGGCCATATACTTGATGAACTTGAAAGCACTCTGTGGCTTGTTTTGAATGCTAGTTCATCCCTAACTTCATTCCTCTAAATTTAGAGATATCTTTACATAGGGCAGTCTAATACTTCAATTTTTGCTTCTGCAGTAGGAAAAAGGATAGAATGGGAGTTTAATAGAACCGATGGAACTTAAACTCTGCCCCTTCTGTGTGACCTCAGGTAAGCCCCTTTAAAGCTTTGTTCATCTTGAAAGTGGGAATAACACCAGCACCTACCTCATAGTACTGTCAGGATTAAATGCACTCTTGCATGCAAACAGCCTGATTTAGAAAATTTATTATTAGCTTGTAACTCTTTAAATAGGGACTGCTGATGGGCTTATTCAAAACGAAGCAGCGAAACTTCTGTTTTCTCTCATTCTCTTCTGTGATCAACATTAGGGAAATCCTCTGAGATGCTGGGCCCTCTGCTCCATTCTTACTCTTTGCTGCTGGCAGGCAGAGGCCTGTATTCCAGAACCTTGGATAGATCCAAGCCTTCCCTGCTTGGCCAGTCTGATACTTAGGAGATGCTAGTTGGAGAAGGAGCTACCCCAACGTGGCAAGAGTTTTTTCAGAAAGGCTGTGTTAAAGCAGAGATGCTCCTAACACAAATGCTACCACGTGCATGCACAGTGACACTGCCATTCATGCTCAGCCCTTCAACATGGCCTGCCCGCCCTCCTGCATATTTTTAAGGAGTCTCTTCTCATAACTCTACCTATAAGATTTTCAAATTTAGAGTCCTTTACTTCTTTCCTTTGAGCTTCGAGAATTTTCTTGAACCCTCAAAGAACAAAGCACCATCCATATCTTCCTGTTATCTGCAGATATTTAATTTCTTGTTCAGGGTATTCTTGGTTTTGTTTTGTTTTGTTTTGTTTTGTTTTGTTTTGTGTGTGTGTGTGTGTGTGTGTGTGTGTGTGTGTAGCTCTGGCTGGAAGTCACTCTGGCACTCACTCTGTAGGCCAAGCTGGCCTCAAAAAAACAAAAACAAAAACAAAAACAAAAAACAAGCAAACATACAAAAAACCAGAGATCTACCTGCCTCTTCTTCCTAGCTACTGGAATTAAAGGCATGGACTACCATTGCCCAGCTGGATTAAACATTCTTGATTAACCTCAAGTAAAAACAATAATGCATGAGCATGAGGAAATGTTTTACAAGACAAAGGTTCAGGTATGAATTAGAAGAAACATAAAATCACGTTATTGCCTTGGGTGATGCTAAACACTCTTCTCTGACAGGGATAATCAGGTGGTTCAATTTATGAGGTGATTTAGCTTTTCACTCGCCAATGCAGAACATAACACACTATATGCAGTCACCTTCTGAACAGGCGAGGAAGAAATTAAGTCCTATTTTTACTTTATGATACTGAGTCACATAGTTCGATGCAAATCACATGGATGCCAAAGTAAGAACAATGCCAGGTATTTAAATACCTCCTTTCCTCCGAGCAGCTCTAACAATTTTGTGACAGTGTGAAATCCTTTCAGAGTGACTCCAGAAGAGACACATGTCTCCAGGTGGGCACTTAGGACTGAGCGCGTCTCATCCATCTCCCCAACTCCAATCCTTAGGAAGAGCCGGTGCTCAGGGACCTTCTGTCTTTAGTAACTCCAGATGCCTGAGGTTTCTATAGAGGCCACAATGTCAGGGAGGAAAATAAGGCTTGGTTTTGAAAAATGTTACTGACTGCTTTAATAACAAGGAAGAGAAAGAAGTAAAAAGTGGAATATGAGAGGAAGGGAAGGGTGAAGAAAGGTAAGGGAGAGAGCCCAGAAAGGTGACGGAACTTCCCTGAACTTGATCATTGTTTTCTACGCATTGTCCTAATAAATGGCTCTGATGTCCTTTTTCAACTGTAGGCTTCAGACCCACTTTTCCACGTGGCCGAAGACAGCGGCAGTTTTACTTCTTTATGTGGTTTGAAAGAACCATAGACAAGAGCGGCATCTTGCAAAAGGGAGGTGCCTCCGTGGGAAAGTACTTACTTAGGCATCCAGGACCTGTTTTCCATCCCCAACTCTATGAGACAAGCAACCAAACACAAAACAAGGACATGTACTCCAAAGGTAGACAGGAAATTAGCTTCAACAGAAAGGAGTGTGGTTTAGCAATGTCCACACCACCTCTCTTCACTACACTACAGGGGAGTAGTGGTTGTTAAATGGTGCTTTGGCTTGACTTCCTTCCAGCAGAGGTCACTGTGGATGCTGGCAGTGGACACTTAAGGGAAAAAGGACCAGGTAGGTTGGCTGACTGATATTTCCACTGCCTGATTCTTTCACAGTCCATAATCTATCCCCTTAATTTATGTGAAGGAGATTATCTTGAAGCTACCTGAAAAACTTTGGCATAAAAGTGATGGTGGTGAAACTTGGGTCAGTTGCTGGGACTGATAAGGCTGAGAGGGCTGCGTTCATCTTCTAGGAATATCAAGACAGAGTCTCATATAGTTCAGGTTGACCTCTAACTCGTGGCAATTCTACTGCCTCAGCCTTTTAAGTGCTGGGATTACAGACATGTGGCCACCATGCCTGGCTTGTACCTGGTGTTTCTGAGTCTCCATTTGTGACTGATTACTCCTAATAGCCCTATAGCTCTACCAGTTCTACTGGTATAGCCCTTCCAGCATTTTATTTTATTTTTTAATTATTTGTTTATTTATTTATTTGGTTTTTCGAGACAGGGTTTCTTGTGGAACTCACTCTGTAGACCAGGCTGGCCTCAAACTCAGAAATCCACCTGCCTCTGACTCCCAAGTGCTGGGATTAAAGGTGTGTGCCACCACTGCCCAGTTCTTCCAGCCTCTATTAACAGGCCTCCCAAGTGTTACTTGGCAGCCAGTGGTTGTGATAAGGTAGATTTTGGTCATTAGGACAGCTCCCTACAGCATGATAAGGTGCTCCAGGGAATGAGGGCTGGTGAAGATGTCAGGGTCAGAGCTGGGTGCCCAAAGTGCTGAACAGGGTACCACATTCTTGTGAAGTTTCACTGACTGGAATATAGCCAGTCCTTCAGGTTAGACCCGAGGCAGTGTAAAGCTGCCTTCATCCTGAAAGCACCCATTTGGACCTTAGATCAGCAACTGTGACTTGAGAGTTAAAAGGGTAACTGTCTTGCTACCTTCTACATCCAAGCTTAGTTCCTCTTCCTCCTCCTCCTTTCACCCCTCCCCCAGCCATATGCATAGGCTCACCACAGCAAGGCACACGCATGAATACTGGAACATGGACAGACACATTCATCCAGTCACATTTTTCACTCATGCTCTGACCCACACCATTATCAATAAAATCACATCTAGCCACAAATTTGTCCTAATATAACTGATAGGGTATAACGTCGAGTGGGTTAAGTCAGCATGCCTCTTCAGATCCTAACTGCAAGGTAGAGTCCAGGGGGTCATCCCTGTCCTCGTGGTCACAAGTCCTGTCTCTAGTAACCATCGATTACATCGCATTCTTGGGGCAGGACTAGCAGTGGGTTGGAGGGTGGGGACAGAGAAGAGTGTATGGCACAGGACCCAGCACAGCACAACCACCTCCTCCCTCGGGATTTTCCATCCCGGCTCGCGCGGGCCCGCGAGGAGCGAGCGCGCTTTGTCTCTCTCTCTCCTCTCCTCTCCTAGCACGTTTCCGTGGAAGCTACCCGTGCCGCGCCCGAAGCCCCCCTTTCTCAGCCGCGCCCCTCGCGCAGTCCAGCCCTGCACGCCTGCCAGTGCCACGACCGCCGCTTTGTCCTCCCGTGGATGCTTGGGCAGAGCGCGAAAGCCGGGCACCTGAGAGCAGCCGCTGCAAGCCGGGTACCAGATCCTGGCGTCCAGATCAGGAGCGCGCTCGGCATGCAGCGGAGCATCCCTTCAGGATCCGCGAACGCGGAGGACGTCGCCTGGAGCTGCGGGTTGCCGGAGAGGGAGACCACTGGGTCCTTTCCCTTAGGTGCCCATCTAGACTCTTACTTAGCCGCGGTGCTGGAGCTCTAATTCCCGGGGTGTGGCGGGGCAAGAGAGATGATCTCCACTCTATACTGCCTGGGACCTGGATCTAGGTGGAGAGGGCCTGGGAAATGAGACCCAGGTAGGGAGGGGTATCTCAGACTCTCACTTCTACCCACCTCCCACACCCAGGCTATTCAGACCTTAGGTGCGGCTCCATCACAGAAGACCCGAGCATCCATCAGTGCTTGGAGCAGGGTGGGGAGGAGTCCTCCAGCCCCTCACTTTCTCCATTCCTCAAAAACAAATATCCCACAAAGAACCCAACTGGTGAGCAAGTGGTAAGGGGAGAGCCCAGGTTCACCTGTTTCCTAGGATGCAAAGGAGGGCAAAGGGAAGGGTCTCCCTAACAACTCGAAACCTAGGAGAGTCTAAGAGGAGGGGAGGCGTCTCATCAATCACATCCCAATCCCTGTTTGCAACCTCGAGCCGCTGGGGTGTTGTAAGGAAGGGTCCCTCTGTCTCCAAACCTGTCATCCCAAAACAGTCCCTCCATCCTCAACAACCCAAGCAGCCTCGACTTTAGGCGCAGGAAAGGGGAGACTCCAAGCCTTTTTCATGCTCTCCTAGGATAGACCGGAGAGGGTCTTCCAGCCCTTCGTCCCTTACACTCAAGAAGCTCTTTCACCATACAACAAAACCCAGCTGAGGTTGCTCCGACCTTAGGCACTGGGCCACGAAGAGGCCCGCAGTCAGTCCTCAAGCTCCACGGACAGATGGTGATAAGTGCGGCGAGGACACGTCCCATCAACTCCCCAGGCCCCCCTCTCCTCAATAAAACAAAAGCAAGTCCTATAGCACTCACCTCAGGTGGCGCACAGGAGGGCGCTCGGCGCGGGGCAGCGCACGCGGCGCCTCCCAGCTCCTTGCGACCGGGGCTTCCCAGAGGCAGCAGCTCTCGCGTCGGCGATGGTTGCAGCGGTCGCCGTTCTGGCATCCGGAGCCTCCCTCGGACTCAGCACCTGGAGCGGCGAACAGCTCCGCGCCTCATTCCGCTGACCCCGCCTCCCTCGAGCTGCTCTAGCCAATGGAAACGCAGGATCCGCCCAGGAGGTTGCCCATTGGGAGGTCCCGGTCCCTCCGTTGGGACCTCGTCCCCAGAGGCCGCCCGAGTGTTTGCTCTGCCTGCTGGAACATGTAGTCTCTTAGGGATGTGGTGGAGTGGGCTCGTGCCGCGGGCTGGTAAGCAAATGGACTACATTTCCCAGAGTGCATTGAGGAGCCCTAGGCGCGGAGGAGGGTGGGAGGACTGTTTCCATAGCAAACTCGGGCCCCTGGGGAATGGGGGGGGGATGGGGAAGTGGGGCAGGCCCTGGGACCCTTGCAAGATCACACGTGATCTATGGTCAGCGTCTTGGAAGACGGATTCGGTTATCTTTCTCTCTCTGTTTCTACTTGCGGACCCTGGGCCTCAGTTTCCCTCTCTAGGAAGAAAGGTAACGAGACGGCCTCGCTGTAACACTCAGTGGAGCCAATCGAGAGCGAGCCGCTTTGGTTCTTGCCCACTAGAGATAAAGAAGGATACAGGAGGAGACCTTCACTTCTCAATCTGAACTTTTATTTTTTTGCCTTAATCCTGACAGTGAAGGTTTTTACTTTTGGCCACATTCCTTGCGCCACTTAGGGCCTTTCCTTCTTGTCCCCACATTCTTGCAATCTCTCCTTCAGTACTTTCTGGTAGAGTGAGCTGCTTCTGCTTAAAACACTTCTTTCGCAGGCTTCCTCGGGCCTCTGGGATCAAATCCACTTTTCACAGCAAAGCTGGAAAGTCCCCTGAGAATTGGACTCCACTCTCTTTTGCATCGTTCTGAACTTTGGAAACCGGCGAGCCTTGAGTACCGATTTTCTCTCTTCCTCTGATCCCCTCCATCTTTCCTTCCTCCAACTCCTCAACATCCTTAAAGCTCCAGTTTAAATGTTGCCTTGATGTGTGACGACTTCCTTGACGTTCTGCCGAGTGTTGCACATCTCTTTCTGTGTTTGTCAGCCTCTACTTCCCCTATTTTATTTGCATGTTTACACACCCATCTTCCTCATGAAACTGTAAACTCATAAAGCAGAGGCAAGTCCTGTATTATTCATATTTACAGTTCCGTGTCTACAACATCTGACATACAGGAGGCACTCAACAAATGCTGAAATTTACCTATAGATATTTCTTGAAAATGAACAGCAGTTTGTCTGATTTCAGCATACGCCTTCAAAATCTTTGTTTTCTAAGGTGTTTCCCACTCCTAGGAATGTTCACAAGAAGGATGCTACTGGTTGAAAAAAAAGTTTAAATGCCATTCGTACTTTTAGGATTGGTTGGGATTTTGCCTGAATGTCCTCAGGGTCTTTCTACTCCTATCGTTCTAGAGAAATAGATTTGTGCCTGCTATTCCTGTCAATTCCCCCACTAAATGTCATCAGTCCTTCATGTTCCTCTATTTTAGCTGTTGGCCCTTGCTTTCTATGTCTAAATGCCTACCTCCTACTCCCTTTCTGGGAAGATCTTCTCTCACCTGTCAGTCATGAAATAGATGCTGGCTGTCCCTTAAACCCTCTGCTCAGCATCATAGGACTCCACAGTGATTTCCTGCCTTGCTAGGTAGCATTTTTTCCTCCTGAATCCCCAGGAAAGATTCTGATACTGATTAGATGCCTCATTAATTCCATCCATATTTTGTTTGTCATCGTCCTAGAAGTTTAGGGTGTATGAAAACAAAACCATTCTGGAAAGAATGTCTTAATATGCATAGTTAATTCACACTGGGAAAGGAAGTAACTGGAAAAACTACTACTATTCTGAACAGAGTCTGAAAGAAAGGAAGCCTGCTATCTCTGTACAGAACAAAGGCTAGGCCAGGCGGTGGGGGCACACACCTTTAATCCCAGCACTTGGGAGGCAGAAGCAGGCGGATTTCTGAGTTCAAGGCCAGCCT
>NW_022196905.1:244450736-244471931 GCF_008632895.1 Mastomys coucha
AAAAAAAAAAAAAAAAAAAAATGAACAAAGGTTAGGACAGAGAAATGAATAAAATGTTAGTTCTTCTAACAGGACCTCTTATAAGCATTGCAGAGGGACTTTCATCTTGGCTAAATCATGAAGGAGGGCCACTGGAGCTGACTTAATAGATGGGGCCTCATTACTAACGATGAGAAAACTGTAAGTAGTACAGGGAATGGGATGTGTTGAAGCTCAGTATCCACATCTGTGGATACAGTGGGAGCAATGGCTGTTGGAAGAGCAGAACTATGCCATACAGTGGACATCAACAGAAGGCTATGGAAGAAACCCACGTGGAGCCAGAGGGGAAACCCTTGGAGGTCAGTTGAGCCCTTCAGAAGTAGTGCTAGGGCAGGAAACTAGATTAGGAAAAAGTTAAAGTTCCTGGATTTTCCCAGAACCCCTATGGGTATTTAAATAGAACCTGCTAGAGTTGGGAAGCTAGGTCCTAATCCTGATTTTGTCTCTGGTTAGATATGTGTGCGCCCCTGGGCTGGGCCTGTTTCTTCAGCTATAAAATGCTGTTTACTGGTATTAGGAAGAAGCTAATAAGGGTACAGGTGGGGACATTCAAACCCATTTACTGGCTGGATGACCTTACAGAAACTACCTTCTGGGATTTATAGTTTGTTTATTTGAAAATATTGCAAAGGATAGGTAAAGTTGCCTTATGTAAAGTATTTCACATATATTAAGACTCAACAAATGTTTTTCTTTTTCTTTTCTTTTTTCTTTTTCTTTTTTCTTTTTTTGGTTTTTCTGAGACAGGGTTTCTCTGTGTAGCCCTGGCTGTCCTGAAACTCACTCTGTAGACCAGGCTGGCCTCAAACTCAGAAATCCTCCTGCCTCTGCTTCCCAAGTGCTGGAATAAAAGCATGTGCCACCACCGCCCAGCTAACAAATGTTTTTCTGCTTTTAGACTTTTTTGTCTTGTGTTGTCAGATACCAGTTTGACTGAAGAAACAGGGAATGATGACACCCAGGGCAGTTAGGGCGTGACTCTCCCCTCTCTCTGTACTTGTGTGCCTCGATCAGGCTATTTAAGCTTTAATCTCCTGCATCTCAGTGTTCTCTTCTGAGAAATGGAGGGGATGATACCTCAGAGCTGAGAGGATGACCTGGATGAGTTACAGTGCCCGACGCATGAAAAAAAATTGGTCAATAGATTTAGTTTCTCATTTTAGGGGTAAATTTAGGGTATAGAACCCCAATGAAATGGAATTCTGAGTGCCTAGAAGCTAGAGTTGTAGAAGATTCCAAAAGAATGTCATGCTTGTCTTCTCCTCCTCAAAGAGGAAAACAGAGGGGGATAGAGGTATGGCTCAGTGGTTAAGAACACTTGTTGCTCTTGCAGAGGACCCAGTATCACAGTACCAACCTGTATCTCAAAACTGTAATTCCAGGGAATCTAACGCCGTCTTCTGGCCTCCTTGGGCACCAGGCAAGCATGTGATACACAATCATACATGCAGACAAAATATTCCTACACATAACTAAATAAATATAAATATTTTTTTGTAGGTTTTTAAAAGTAAAAAAGAGACACGCAATGGTGGCACATGACTTTAGTCCTAGTACTTAGGAGGCAGAGGCAGATGGATCTCTGTGAGTTTGAGGCCAGAGTGGTCTATAGAGCTAGTTCGAGGACAGCCAAGGCTACACAAAGAAAACCTGTCCAGAAAACCCAGAAAAATAAATAAAAGTAAGGGGTGGTGGAGAGATGGTTCAGCTGTTAAGAACTTTGCTCTTCTGGAGAACTCGGGTTCAATTCCCAGCCCATGGCAGCTTACAACTCTCTGTAACTCCAGTTCCCAGGGGTTGGCCATCCTCATATAGACATACATGCAGGCAAAACACCAACCAATGCGCATAAAATAAAAATAAGCCATTCAAAATGAATTAAAAAATAAAACCAAGGAGGTAAATTTGAGTTGCATGTGGTATGTCCAGGTGAGATGTCCAGGAGGTGGTCTGGAGCTTATGAGATCTAGTGAGACAGAATGATAAATTATCAATTTATTAGAAGACAGGCCATCATTGAAGCTATGGAGATGAACTGAATTCTTTACTAGAGGGGCCAAGGAGGAGGCCCAAATTCCTTGTGGGTTATCAACGACTAAGGAACAAGCAGAGGTAAAGGATTCCAAATGAAAAGGTGAGAACAGAAAGATTTGGAGAAAATCAGAGAAATGCTGTGGCCACAGAAGCCAAAGCTGGGAGTGGGGTGACACCACATAGTCAGGATTAGCAAAGCCAAGCTCTGAACTGTCCCTACTCCCAGTTTAGCAACAGGGTCACTGGTGGTCTTGGAAAGAGTAACTTGATATGAGTCCAGTCTCTGGGAACCACGTGGTAGGAGACAATACATTCCAGTGAGCCTGTATTCTGACCTACGCGTGCCAGCCATGTCCTGAGAGTGCTCACTCAGATGGAAGAAAAACACTTTCCTATCACATGGGAGACGAGGAGAGAGGAACTGGAGGTAGCCCTGTGTTTCTGCCTCAACACTGGAATCCAGGATGTGTTCTGGAGCCTGGTGGGAGGGGGTGGAGAAGAATGGAAAGTTTGAAGTGAAGAAAATATTTAAGGTAGCTGCTGTGGGAAAGATAAGAGAACCTAAAAGAGATCTCCAGAGGCTTCGGGGCAGTAACAGGACCTTCAGAGTTTGGAGACCACACACGGGCTTGTGGGAATGAATCCCACTAGTGCAGGGAAAGGCATAATGAGTCTGATCTAGAGCTTGACTTTCTGAGACAATAAAGAGAATCAAGAGATTAGAGACAAAAGCTGCACTTCAGACAAAAGCTGCACTTCACCCAACGGAAGCAAAGCAGGATGGGGCAGACATGGGGCAATGGAGTCTTTGGTGAGTTGGGGCACCGATGTGGTTATGAGTAGAGTCTGTGATGTTGGACCGAGGTGGGGTAGCTCTGGGCAGGAAGAGGAGCAGAGTGATTAGCATGGGCAGAAATGACTGTGGGACTGAAAACCAAATTTGTCTGGTTATTGCAAGCTTGTGTCAAGATAATTGCTTTGAAGGCGACATCTCTAATCTTAACTGTACAGTGTAAGCTAACAAAGAGTGTAGATGGAGTGCAGAACTCTCTGATGTGAGCCCCATAGAGACCAAGACACAGTAAGAGGAAGTCCTCTTATCTAACATTTGGGAGTGTGGAGAAAAGAGAAGCAGTAAGCTTTCGAAGACATTTCACAGAACTATTGTGTCAACATCATCTATACACAAGGCCATTTTAGGCACACCTAAAAGGCAGAACGCCTAGGAATAAAATCAGCCAAATGAAAATGCAGCTCTAGGCTTCATGGTGGTGCTGTAGCAACCACGTTTAGGGACAGTGATTCCTATAATTTATGTTTCAGGGTAGTTTGTAGATTTAGGTATGTGCATATCAACTAGAAAATGTGTTTAAGAAACAAATTTAATTTTTTGCAAATTTCATTTCTTAGCAACGATTTGTTTTCTCGGTTTAGAACATAAATTAGAGAACTTATGTTGATTTTTTTCTCCCAAATATAGAGCTGAGAGCTTAATTCATGCCTTTGAAATGCCATACATTTGAAATGCAGCCATTTTTCTCTCTGCACCCTGGAAAGGGACTACAAGGACTTTATTAGTGTTTCAAATAATCTTGCCGACACATTCAGACTTCCCACAAGGTCTCCTTCAGTGATGTTGATCTGTGAGGGATGCTGCTGCAGATGTCCTTTGTGTGGGATTTCTAAGAGCAGCCTACCAAGTAGCCAACTTCAGGATTTCCCAAACAGCAGCTCAGTTTGAAGTCATGTGACATGATGCAGCATATGAAACATGCATCTAAAAGTGAATTGAGAAACACATTCCTATAATGTCTTCAGAAATGAGAGAGATCAGATAGCTACTTTGAATAATCTTTTTTAAATGTTATTTTTAAATGGCTATTTAAAGATATTATTTTGTCACATGTGTCACATGTGTGCAGGCACTCCCAGAATGTGTGTGTGTGTGTGTGTGTGTGTGTGTGTGTATTATATGTATAATTTTGTTTCTCCAATCTTAACCTTCTGGTGACCCACTAGAATGAGCACACTTCATCTACTCTTGTCCCCTGTTACACATACTATATAAAACAGTACCAAGTACATAATAGATGCTCAGCAAAACATGCTGAATGACTAAGAATAACAATACATTATCCTAATACATTATCCTAGCATCTGTTTTTAAGTTTTCCAAATTATAGTCCACACCTAAAACTCATCTACAGCCTTTTGTATTCTGAGAATCATGGCTCACACATAGTATTAGTGCTGGTATTTTGTTATGTACATGTTTTTATCCATCTCTTGAATTCACTTGATCAGGTGTTTATGTGTTCACGCAGGCATCCAACAAGTATTCAAAGAGATGCCCCTGTGCCCTGGACAGTGCAGGATTGCCTTAAGGAACAGTTTTTTACACACATTATTTGTAATGATGGCCTAAGGGTCCATCATGTATCTTCCTATACTTAACTTCTGCCTTATTTAAGACTTTCTTGTCTGTTATCAATGAATGTTATTAATAAATTATTGTTAATAAATGCCTACAAGTTCATAGCATGACTTTCCCCCAAATCATTCTTCATGGCAAATAAAATACCTAAACAGAGAGTTATTGAGTCAAAGAACTAAAGGCGGGATGGGCTTCTTGGTGCTGTTGGGATTTGTTTTGAAGGTGGGACCAACTTAACCAGTCAGCAGCATGAACACTTCTGTTCTCTTTTAGAGCATAACTCATACTTTTGCTAATACACAGGATAAAATAGTCCTTTTTGTTTTTGCATGCAATTTATATCCAACAGGCATGCACATTTTTCTTTGGTGTATTTGTGTGGTACATGTATACATGTGTATGTGTGAGTGTGCATGTCCATGGGTCAATGTATGTTAGTGTTCGTGGAGGCTAGAGACGAGTGTCAGAGTTTCCCTCTGTCACACTCCACCTTCCTTTTTGTTGAGACAGGAGTTCTCACTTGCACTAGCAACAGTCCTCTGATGGGGGTGGGGGTGTCGAGAATTAAAGATAGGAAAGGGGGAAAGACAATGCAAGGGACAGATATAGGAGGGCTGCAGCTCAATACCACATCAGCAGTGAGTTTATTTTTTTCATAGCCTTTTTATACCTCTCAGTACCATGGGGAGCAAAGCTACAAGCTAGCAGGGAAATCTGCTGAAATATACACACAGGACACCTGTTCTCTTCAAAAGCCTCCCTATTCTGTCCACCAAGGTCAATGGATTCTTCAGCCTGGAGCCTCAAGTGTACCCCCTCTTACCCTCTGTGCCTCAGCAGGCTGGGAAATCTGCCAATAGACCCTGACCTGCCTTGACTATGCCTGGCAGGCAGACTTTTCTTTTTTCTTTCTCTCTCTACTTCAGAGAAGCAGGCAAAGGACTCCCGACACTCACCAGACTTGGATTTCACTGTTTGAGCTAGACTGGCTGGCCTGAGAGCCTACCCTTCCCCACCAGCTGTCTCCACCCTAATGCATTGGAGTTAGGAGCATGCACCTCTGTACTTGGCTTTTACATGGGTGCTAAGGGTCCTGACTTAGGTTCTTATGCTTGCACATACTTACCCGCCACGCCATCTCCCTCATTCCCAGGATGCCCATTTTAACTTTTCTTATCAGCAGTTAGCTCAGCAGTTCCCCAGATACTTCTTGGAGGGTTCTTAAAAAGATCATGGCCACTGCTCGGCACACCATGAAAGCTTCACAAAGCGTCTTAGAGTAGGGAGAGATTGCATTAATCATTTACACCAACTAAAACTTTTAACAGCTTCTGCTTGCATGTCCATGCTAATGGACACGCCTGTGCTCTACAAGTACTGAGCTGGTGTCAACCCCCTGTGGCTTTCATGTAGCCCTGATTCTGCGGTCATATGAACAGGATCTACATCCTGCATATATCATATGTATCTATACACTATGTAGGTTAGTTTTGCACCCCCCACCTTAACTGCCCATCTCCGCAAGTACATGGCCTGGTTAGACTATCCAACTGCTGGGAAAGTTTGGCTGGCCCGCAGGAGTCTGCCTTTTACATCGGTTTCCACGAGGTGCTGAATAGAGATCCTTCAGCTGGTTCATGTGAAATGTCTGATCAGCTGACAGTCCACAATCTTGTGAGTCCCTCGGCCAACTCTTGTCCCTGTTACCCAATACTTCTGCAGTTGGCCTTTGTGGACCTGGGAGCAAGGCTTTGTTTTCCCAAGTCATTCAACCTGGTGGAGGAGCAGCTCCTGGTCACAATTGTATCAAAACAGAGAGATAGAGATAGAAGTCATTTCTGACATGGGGTGATATAATGACGAAATGAGAGGCAAGAGTAGACGTTTGTCACTCCTGTTGCTTAGCATCTGAACCTCCTCCATGTGTTTGAGGAATTAACTCTATGTCTCATGGGACAGAGACAAGTTCTCTAGGAGCTAGAATGTGGCCATAGGACTGAAGCTCTGGCTCCTCCAGATACATCCCCGCTCCCTGCCCACACTTGTGTTTTGAATTGAGCTTTAAAACTGTTCTCCAGTAAATTTTACCTCCCCCGTTCTCTGGAGGAAAATCGCCTTTCTCTAACTCTTAGTCCTCCAAGGAAGCACAACCTTTTACTATCCCTCATTCTCCAAGGGAAAGATAACTTTTAGGTCTTAAACATTAACTGCAGAGTAAGCTGTGTCTGGGAAAAGGAACTAAAAAACAAAACAAAACATGATTTATAAAACTTTCTCACTTTGGGGGGCTAGGTGGGAATTGAGCCCTCATGTGCATGAACCTCTGAGCTACATCTTCAGCTCAAGACTTTGTGAAAAGTAATTTTTCCTTAGGTCAACAGAACTCAGAATATTTGTTGACTTGTGGAAAGCAACCCCAAACCTGTAAGATGGCCATTTAATTTTTTTAATCTTCTTGTGTGTGTGCACATGTGTTCATGCACCACAGCATGTGTGTGAAAGTCAGAATTTTTTTCTCAAGAGTTGACTCCTTTTCGCTGGTACTTAAGTTTTCAGGCTTGCGTGGCATGTGATTTTGTATACTGAGCTATCTCATTGGCCCGAGATGACCTTTTAAAAAAACATGGACGTCCACATCTTCTTGCTGATAAAGTTCTTTTCTCTCTCACCACTCTGACTCTGCTTCTCCTATCATGGGCTTCATCACGAAGCAGCAGAGCCAGGTTAATAATGCAGGAGCAGGGCCTACTCTGTGGCCTCCTTCTTCCCCCTTTTCAGGGTCGGGGTCTCACAATGTGACTCAGGTTGGAACTTCTGACCAAGTAGTCCTCAGCCTCCAGAGTTGTCCCTTACATGCAGCTAAATCTGTCTCTCAAAGACAATGCTGTCCCCATTTCTTCTCCTAGAAGCTCGTTGAGGCAGTCTTGGAGTCCCAGTCTTCTGGCTCAGCTGTGAACTCCATCATGGCAGGGATATTTCTGTTTCTCTTTCTGCAAAAATTCAGGCACATCTAACCTATGGCCCCATGGCACAATGATAGCTAAGAATGAGGCTCAACACAAAAGCCTGAATTTGCTTAAAACATTATGGTAACATTATATGGACTGAACATGTTATATTTAGGAATACATAAATATATATGTATATGCATGCAATAGTGAGTAGTGAAAAAAGTTATGGATTTGAAGAAGATCAGGGAGGGTAATATGGGAGGGTTTGGAGAGAGGAAGGGGAAAGGAAAAAATTTGAAACTATAATCTCAAAAGTAAAAAAAAGAAAATCATGAAAAGAATGTATTGCATTCTGTTTTTGTAACTCCATTGCACCTCTTTTGAACATGAACATTTTTTCTTTTCTTTTCTTTTCTTTTTTTTTTTTTTTTTTTTTTTTTTTTTTGAGACAGGGTTTCTCTGTATAGCCCTGGCTGTCCTGGAACTCACTCTATAGACCAGGATGGCCTTAAACTCAGAAATCCACCTGCCTCTGCCTCCCAAGAGTTGGGAGAACATGAACTTTATAGATGATAGCATCTCATTGCAATGTCAAAGGGCTGGACATGACTGAACCAGTCTATGTCACAAAGCATAAGGAGAAACACTTTCTTTAGTCACTTTGACCCCAGATGGACCGGTCACCTTTCTGTCTTATGCTGGCAAGAAACTGTAGATGCACATACCTGGGAAAGGGCCAGTGGAGAGTTCTCCTTCCAGAGGAGAAATGCAGGCACAGCAGCAGCGCTGTGTGAGGGATGCTTGCTGCTGCTGGATGAGAATTCTCTGTTCTTCTGGCTGGAATGTGGCTTAACATGGCAGGAGCTTTTGTTAATTTGTCCACTGTTATCATTCTTACAATTGTGCCTAAAGTATGGTGAAAATCACAGTCTTTGTTCGGTGGTTTAGGACAACAGTTTCATATCTACTATTACTGTCCCAGTCAGTATGTTTTCTGGGGGGAAGTGTGATTTCCCAGTCCATAGCTTTAAAATCTCTATTCTTTTACTCCACCAATGGTTTTCCAATTATTTTTTGTTCATATGATGTTGATTCATAAGAGGATAACTTTAATAATACCTAAAGCCTAGTGAATAAATACTATTTATATCATCTCCATCAAGTATGATCAAGTATGTAGGAACTTTTTTTTTTTTTTTTTTTTTTTTTTTTTTTTTTTTTTTTTTTTTTTTGGTTTTTTCGAGACAGGGTTTCTCTGTATAGCTCTGGCTGTCCTGGAACTCACTCTATTGACCAGTCTGGCCTCGAACTCAGAAATCCACCTGCCTCTGCCTCCCAAGTGCTGGGATTAAAGGCGTGCACCACCACCACCTGGAGTTTCTAGTTCTTTCTCTGTGTCTTTCTATTTTAAAATTTGAACTTAAGCTGGGTGGTGGTGGTGCAGGCCTTTGGTCTTAGCACTCAGGATGCAGACACAGGAGGATCTCCATGAGTTCAAGACAACCTTAATCTACAGGGTGACTTCCAGACAGCCAAGGGCTATACAGAGAAACCCTGTTTCCAAAAACAAGCAAACCAACAAACAAACAAACAAAAATTTAACTTAAGTCACTGTGGTAGTACCTTCCTATACTCTGTGCTTGGGAGGTTGAGCAGGAAAAAATCATAATTTCAGGGCCAGCTTTGGTACATTGTATGAGCTATATGGTCAGACTCTATCTCAAAATAAATTAAAAAGAATAAAGTTATTTAAATTAAATAGTTCAAATTCAGAATGCAAAATTGCCAGGAAGCAGCTAACAGAAAGGAATGTTAGCCTTCTTTTTTTCTTATCACAATAATAATAAATACGTTTTAATGATATTTCACTGAGAAAACACAGGCAATAAAAATAAAAATCACTACATTCCCACCATTTAGTCACTGACACCATTCTTCTGTTTATATATTAAATTAGTTGATAGTCCCAGAAAGGATGCACACGGTGAGAAAGTGAATGGGAGATCCTGTCCCATCCCAGGTCTACCAATATGAACTCAGTAGGACACAAGCAGTCCAAGTGAAGGGGCAGGGTCACCTTCAGGTCATATCTAAGCGTCTGACCTTCCAGGGTGACCCGAGCAGTGGCAAGAGACAGGGATGGGTGTGAGAAAAGTAACTTGGACCTGGCTGAACATCCTAGGTTTGACACAAAGGTTTGCCTCATGAAGTGTTCCTAGAAACGGGAGTGCCTTTTCCTGAGAATCCAAAGTGACAGTCTTGGACGATTGTGCTCCAGGATGACTCACAAGTTAGAAAGGCGCAGACTGTGCGAGCCAGGCTCTGGGAAGAGTGAGAGCATCAAGCATGGGGCCACTGTGGATTCTGGATTGTCCTGTGATGCACCTCTCCAGCTCTGAAATGATTTCACAGGGTTCGTGACTTGCAGCAGGAAAAGATGGGGATCTGTGTGAAGTGACCTGAGGCCATGACCTTGAGCATCAGTGTCTATAAGCTCCTCTGTATCAGTGTCTGTAAGCTCTCCTAGATGGGATCTCTAAGAAGTTCAGGGCATGAGCCAAACAGCTCATACTTTCCTTTAAAATTAGTACAAAGTTTGCATCCTCTTCCCTATTCTTCTTTGAAATGGTTGCCCACTATGCTGCTCACCGTCTGGGTACCTAGGAACTTACTCTGTAGACTAAGCTAGACTCTTACTCACAGAGATCCACCTGCCTCTGCCTCCCAGGTGCGTTACCACAGTTGGCACTTCTCCCTGTTACCTCTCACTATTAAAGCATTTTCCCCCTAAATCTTCATGTGGCCTTGGCGTTCCTGGGTAGTCAGCATAAGACATTTTGTGGAAATGTTGGTTGGATGAATGTTATTCCTGCCCATTTCCAGGGTGTCCTTAATCAGGTCATGGTGAGGGACCCAGGTCCACGGGCATGCTAGGCTCACTGAATTGGGAGAGAAAGAAGCCAACATTCTTTAGACTACACAGCATCAGTATAGTCCTTATAACTCTGCTGCAGTGAGACTTATTTTACAAAAGGAAATCCAAGGGACTGGTGACATGGCTCTGTGGGTAAAGGGGTGCTTGCCACCGCTAATCACTTGAGTTCAGTCCCTGGTACCACATGGTGGGAGAAAAGGAATTGACCTTCATGCACACACAATGCCATTCAAACCATACAAGCACACACACAAAAACACAGTAAATGTAATTAGAAAATAAATTGTAAAGTCAAAGCAACGGAGCAACTTTATCAAGGTCTGGTAAAGGACAGAACTCAGGTCCGCCTGAAGTTTTGTCTGTTTAACACATAACATGTTGCCCTGAGACTGGGTTACCTAATTTTCTGAGTAAGCAGTGTAGCCTCCTGGGGTCATGAAAGAAACTTTCCACCTCCATCTTCCTCTGCCAGGCAGAAAAAGGCAGAGATCACAGGCCCTGCCTGAGGGCACAGGAAGGCAACCTCTCTGGGGGACTAAGAAATAAAATGCATCTCTCATTACAGAGAAAGTTGAGCAGTGGGAAAAGAAAGAGCTGGCAGAGGGCAAACGTTGGTGGCAGTAGAGTGAACTTCCCACCATCTTAGGCAGGTGGCCACATGTGCAGAGCTTGGAGCTTATGCAAGGGGTCTGGACCCTCAGGTGAAGCTGGGACAAAGGCTGTGACCTTCCTGCTTAGCTTCAGCCCTGGCTCCTTGGATGATGGAATCAGCTCACTCCTCGGATGATGGAATCAGCTCTTAAGAAGTCAACCTCTTCACAGACCTCCACTGGGCCAGCAAACCAGGGACAAAGCCCAGCTCCTACCCGAAGGATCAGATCTTATCACCACGGCACACTGTATTATGGAAGTGCCCAGCACATGAACCCAGCAGAGCTGGACCTCTCTCCCTGTAAATCCTCTTGACAGGAGTGAAGCTATCCCAAGAGATGTTTAGACTGTCCCTTTGGCTATCAGACAAGTGAAACAATGGTCTACAAGAAATTGGAATTTCTCGAGGAATCTCATGCTGGAAGAAAGAAAAGGCTGAAATCTGGTTCCAGCCAGTGGAGGAATTTGTCTCCCTGGAAGAGGTTTAACACATTTCTGACAACTTGTTAGACCACCATATAGGAGAGACTTGGAGCTGACAAACACGTAGAAGTGAAAGGTGGGTGGAACCACACTTTGATTAGAATTGATTATGCGTGCTTCTTTGTCTCTATTTCCACCTGAACCTCATGTGAGGACTAGAAAGATAGACTTGGGTCACACATTGGACCTTTTTATTCCTCTTCCCAATGTGGCCACCTTAAATACATTTCATTTTGATCTTTTCACAATTACTCATCTGTTTAATTTGCCTATTGAAGAGAGTTTTGGCTCTAACAATGATATCTCTTTACTACCGTTTAATGTCTCTTTCTGGGGAACTCACTGGACCTCGAATTCCCTAAATCTTCTAGGGAGTGGATTTCTTTGTCTCCTGGAATAGAGGTGACTAGAGGTGGGTGTCGTTCTCCATTCAGTCATGCCAGTTCACAGTCTCATCCTATTCTGACCATCTGTAGATTCATTGGTGGACTTGTGGCTCCTGCCAACCTCCTACAATGTTATCAGTATTTCCTCTCATCAGTGCTAACCTGTCCCCCATGACATTGGAGAAGACCCAATATGTGATTCTGCAGTCTGCAGTTGGCATACTCCATTCTAGTCCTCGATTCTGTCTGTCCTCTACTGTCCTTAACCTCTAAAGAACTTCCTAGAAGTCCCCTTTTTTTCTAGAAGACCTTGCAGCTAAATTTACATTAACACAATTGCACAAGGTATACTATAGTCCTTCCCAAGGCAAAGTAGACCCTTACTGCTGATAGGGTCTTGTATAGAAGGCAGTTTTGTTTTATATTACTGGCTTATTGTTTTTTTGTTTTTTGTTTTGTACAGAATCTGTTCTGTCCAGACCTCAGGACCACTCAGGTCAGAGTAGCTTTGCCTTGCTCTTTCTTGAGACACCCCAGGGACAGACGGCCACCCACATCATTACTGCCGGGGCACAGTAATGATCCATGAAGAATGAATAGCCACACTGTGTTATTTTAGGACAACAAGTAGTCAGAGAGATGTCATCATTCTTAGTTTGTTTAATCTTAGTTTTGTGGAACTCTAAAAAAGCACAAATTACAAGGCTCGAGATTATTCCCAGATGTCTGAGACCGGTTGCGGGAGTGATTATTCAATGAAGGGGTCACTTAGCCTTCCCGGGGGTACCCTTGATGTCTTTTGCTTCTTCCTTAAGTTAGCCATACAACATCCTCAACGCCTTCTGATACTCTTTCCTTAGAGCACAGAGAGAGTAGGGTGTGTATGGTGGGTGCAGGGCACAACCGAGCCATGAGCATTGAGCCCTGGAGAGCTGAATTTCATAAGGCAATTATAAGAGGTGGCCAAAGGAAAGTCTCGTGTAAACTCACTGGAGATAGGTGTACAGATGCCTCTGAAGTGGTGCTCCTGAGTGACAAATAAAGTGGCCCCTCTAAGAGGAAGCGCACATCCTTCAGTTATCATTTCACTTATGTACATCTATGTACATTTTTTCTGCATAAGCTCCCATTACTGGAGTTACAGATGTGATTCATCATGCCCAGTTTATGCAATCCTGAGAATCCTGGGGATTGAACCCTAGCAGGTACTTTATCAAGGAGCTACAGCCTCAGCTAATTACTTTTGCTTTTCACTAAAATGTTCAAAATACTTAAATATTTAATGATAATATTTATAACTTTCTGTTTCTCTGTATTAAAGAAGTAATGGAGGCTGAGGCTGTAGCTCAGGAATATGTGCCTTAACATACGCAAGACCCAGAGTTCAGTCCTCAGTATGGTAAAGAAAGGCAAAGTGGTAAAGTAGAGAGTTGTCTGTGGTTTATTTTTTGTTTGTTTTGATTTTTTTTTTTGTTTTGGTTTTTGGTTTTTTTGAGACAGTGTTTTTCTGAGTAGCCCTGGCTGTCCTGGAACTCACTCTGTAGACCAGGCTGGCCTCGAACTCAGAAATCTACCTGCCTCTGCCTCCCAAGTGCTGGGACTAAAGGCGTGTGCCACCACCGCCTGGCTGAGAGTTGTCTTTAGGTCTGTATACAGAGAGTTCACCAGGCGTGGTGGAACATAATATAATCTCAGTATAGAGGTTGGATGATCCGGAGTTTAAGGTCATCTTCAACTACAAATGGAATTTAAGGGCTAGTCCAGGCTAGCAACCCTGTTAGAAGGAAAGGGAGGGAAGTGGGGGGTCAGGGACAGGGACAAGGAGAGAGAGACAGGGACAGGGAGAGAAAAGGCTGAAAATGACTTAAAAATTATGGGCTGGTAAGATGGCTCAGTGGCTTGCTGTCTTAAAGCCTGAAAACCCAAGTTCAATCCCTAGAATCCACAGTAGAAGAAGAGAAAAGCTGATTCCTGGAAATTATCCTCTTACCTCCACACGTACACACACACACACACACACACACACACACACACACACACACACACACACCTGCCTCATCCCTGAACAACTGACAAATTTGCCCTGAGATACTTAGGAGTTGCTGTGACAGGTAGGCATCGCACACAGCTTAAAACTTGATCTTCACTCAGAAATACAATGGCTGGGTATGCTGGTTTTCAATAGTGACCTTCTCAGTGTGCCATCGGAGTGATCAAAACTAGACAGTGCAGAAGCGTGCAGTGGTAGGCACCTGTGTCCAGTGGAGAATGAAGGTGGGAAGCTCATCCTCTTATTACCTCTGTGTGTATGGGACAGACACACCGGGGAGGTCATGGGCTCACAGAAATCACTTGACCCTGCTTGTCACTTAGCCAGGTAGAGTGTGGCTGCTGTTGTGATACTGAAAAACATCAACCTCAGCCGTCCCAATGGCTTTCCTAGTCACTCTCTTTGAAACTTACAGTAGTTCATAGCTCCTGATTCCCTTTTGTCTGCCAACCCCAGCTGTTTCAGAGCCACCATTAGCTAAGCAGCTCTGAGTGTCTGCAATACTCCATGGCTAGCTGAACCTTCTCAGCCTATCCCAACCTGGAATAACCCTGCTTCCATTTTCTCTGTAGAGGTTTGGGGCTGTCATGGGATAAGGAAAAAGTGGCACCAATGTGGGAACGGCTCTTTACTAGTCCTTCATCCGCAGCTGCCAGGACTCCGAATCCATCCTGGGTTCCCACTTAGCCAACACTCAATTGTTCTCCCCACCTGGTTCTAATGATCTAAACTTCTGCTCCCTGTGTGACGAAAGTCCCACGATGTATCTCATCTACAATTCTCCTGCTTGAGTCCCCCAAGTGCTGAGATTACAGGCACCTGGCTCCACATGGCATCTATAAGACCCACTCTCCTCCAAGGGTCCGTTTCCCACACTCTCCTGCCTCTTCTAGGACCCAAGTCAGCAAGCTACCCTTCCATTTGGTTTCCTGATCCTCCTATCCTTCCCCATGTCTGTTTCCTTCCTTCACCCTATAAACATAATTCTTCCCTATCCTAGAAAATCTTATTCCCCCACCCCTAATTGGAGCTTTTATCCCACTCTTGACCAACTTCTGGAAAAGAGCCACATGCTGTGCTTCCAAGTCATCAGTATTTTTTTACTTCCCACCAAGGCTTCCTTCCATTTTATTTTATTTTATTTTATTTTATTTTATTTTATTTTATTTTATTTTATTTTATTTTATTTTTGAGACAGGGATTTCTCTGTAGAGCCCTGGCTGTCCTGGTACTCACTTAGTAGACCAGGCTCAGAAATCTGCCTGCCTCTGCCTCCCAAGTGCTGGGACTAAAGGCGTGTGCCACCACTGCCCGGCCCAGGCTTCCTTCCATGAGTCTGCCCAAACTGTCCTTGCTGAGATCACTAATGATGACCTCTACCTCTCCCTCCTGGAGAACTGAACCTAGTTAAACAAGTTCTCTACCTCTAAGATACTGCTGTAGCCCAGGCAATAACTTTCCCTCCTCTCGGTACAGGAAACTGAACCCATCCAGGACTTTGAGCTGCACAAATAATCTACCACTGAACCCCATCTCCAACCACAAAAGATTTTAACTGTTAAATTATGAATTGACAGATGTTAGTTCTTTGGTGGTTTTGATTTACCTCCTAGTACTTCCCAGTTTCAGTAGCTACTCTTTAAAACTTGTCATTTCATTAGCTTTTCTGGTCTCCTATGTCTTCTCACTACATAGTCCATCTCTTATGTTGGTGTGCCTGGGGTTTTGCCTTTGATCCTGCTACCTAGCTTCCCAACCACCAGTCTCCTCTCGGGTACTTTTTCTGGAAGGGATGTGTGCTGTGACCAGTGGGGCCAAAGGCTTCACTACAGAACCAGAAACCATCAGAACTCTTGAGTTTCCAACAACCCATGGTCTTTACTCAGAGGAATCTGTTTCTAGTTGGAGAAATTCAGGCACTGGGACCCTTGGAGGGTTGATGGAGAGGACTCTTAACAGTGACCCACTTCTTCCCTGTTGAAGAAGACAATGAAGGCCATAGAACTGTGGGTCATAAAGACCGTGCATCCACAGGACTGCCCCATGTTTTATTCCAGTGTCTTACCTGTAGCCACATGTAGCTATGACTCTTTGGTGTTTGCTGCTCTGTGTGAGCTCACTGTAAGGACACACTACCATATCCAGGCTCTATAAAGATGGATCCTGATTTGGGAATGTTGTCCATGGTACTACTCCTAATCTTGTCTCCTTGTGCACATGTACAGGAATTCCTTTAGGACTATGTGTCTCTTGGACTTTACTAATAAAATGTACTTTCCAAAGACTGTACCAATGTACATTCTCTCTGTCTCTCTCTCTCGCTCGCTCTCTCGCTCTCTCGCTCTCACTCTTATTCTTATTTTTTTCAAGACAGAATCTCACTATGTAGCTTTAGCTATCCTGGAACTCACTATGTAGACCAGGCTGGACTTGAACTCAGAGATCTGCCTGCATCTGCTTCCCAAATGCTATGATTTAAGGCATGTGCCATGACTCTCTCTGTCACAATGTATATTCTTACAAGCAAGTGTCATAGTCCCCAATGCTCTCAGCATAAGCAGAAGACACACCCAGTCATCCAGTTCTTTACTATCAGGCTGTTGCATGCTGCAGAAATGTCCCATGTGGCTGGGTAAAAGCTGCTATGCTCTCTGGGTTTGAGTCCATCATCACCATCTCAGGCTTCCTGTTACAACCAAGCTGGGTGATGTCACCATGCTCCACAGTAAGCTTTTTCCAGCTTTGTTGGTCCTGGGACTCTCTTCTCTGTAGTGCCTAATGCAAGGGCCAGCCTCATAATTGGTGAGACCCAGCACCAGTTAAAAGATTGAGTAGCCTAGTTCACAAAGTAGAACCATTTCCACAGCCTCCCTTAACATGCAATGGGCAGTTAATGTTTGCTGTTCTGCACTGCACTTCCTCAGGTACAGACCCACACAGTGCCTGAGGGCTGCCCCATAGTTTGGCACAAAGGCCAAACTTTTTGTGCCTAGGTCCAGATCCCTACCAAGGTGGATGCCCTTGCTGCTGGGTGGCATCTGTAGGCAGGTTAGGGAAGAGAAAAGGAGGCCAGAGGCAAGAACACAAATGAATAGAGACCCCTAGTCTCTGTTGCATTCCTAGTCTCTGTTGCATTTCATGTTGTTCCATTAGTAGACATTACACATAAAACACAAAGCCAAGCCATAGCTTTTTTTTTTTTTTCTCATTTTTGGTTTTTCAAGACAGGGTTTCTCTGTATAGCCCTGGCTGTCCTGGAACTCACTCTGTAGACCAGGCTGGCCTCGAACTCAGAAATCTGCCCGCCTCTGCCTCCCAAGTGCTGGGACTAAAGGCATGTGCCACCACAGCCTGGCTGTTGGCACGTAGCTTTAAGCCTACCACTTGGGAGGTAGAAGCAGGACGATCAGGAGTTGAAGGCCAGCCTGGGCTATATAAGACTCTGTCTCAACAAACAAACTATATACACAAAGATAAAGTTACTAAGGGTTTATTTCAAGATGAAGACTGCAGGGAATCTAGTGTCCAGCTCAGCGCTCTGGTACCTTTCCTGGTACCCCTGAGATCCAATGCCTTCTACTCCCTTTCCTTCCCAGTCTTGGATTCTCTGTAAGCATGTTCAGTTTCATTAGCATGGTGGTCATGACTTCTGCAAAAAGATTCCCAAGCCATCAATTCTGTGCCTATTTGGAATTATATGAGTCCCTTCCTCCCTCAATGGCCACAGCCACGGAATGTAATCCTTCTCTTGGCCCTCTTCATTTCTGGTAAGTGGGATAGTGTATTTTGGTCATTACTGTTATAGTCTAAGGCTTCAGGTACCCAAATAATGCTTAAAACTAGCCCCAGGGTGGGGGACCCAGCCCAGGGACAGGGTGCTTGCCTGGCATTCGAGGCTCTGGGTTCAATGCCTAGCAATAATAATAGCAACAACCGTAACAATAATAATATACCATTCAGTGACAAAGTATAGAAACTCCCATGACAGACTAAACCAGCAAACTCTAGCTAATCCTTGTCTGATCTAGTGAAATTGACTAGCTAAACGGCAGTAAAAGTACATTAACTACCAAAACTAATCTCCAGCCTAAATAATTGATAAGAAATATCTGTGCCAGATAGAGTGGTGCATAGTTGCAAATGGGTCCAAATGCTCATATGTATTTTTACAATCACCCCACTTCACCCAGCCAGCTCGGGAGACAGTGTTATGTGACAAAACATTTCTTGGGG
This sequence comes from Mastomys coucha, assembly GCF_008632895.1. Lineage (NCBI taxonomy): Eukaryota > Metazoa > Chordata > Mammalia > Rodentia > Muridae > Mastomys > Mastomys coucha. The sequence goes on from NW_022196905.1 coordinate 244,468,936, forward strand.
ATGTGCAACACATACACACACTCACCCCAGTGAGGGAACTCACAATGACTAAATAACAGAAACCTCTAAAGTCCAGTTTGGTAAGCCAACAGGTTCTATTGGAGTTACTTGAAGGAATATGGGTGAGGGTAAGGAGTTATTTACAGGAGCAGAAATGACTCAAAAACAACTGCATCACCAAAGCCCACCTCAGCACAGGAGCCAGCTCCCAAACCTGGGAACCTGGAGTTCCTGCCTGTGTGTCATGCAGGCAGCTTGACAGACTGGAGAGTGTCCTTTCTAGCATGTCCCCGTTGGTCTACACCTCTTCCAGGCAGCTTTGCTGCAAAGGTTCCAGACAGCTGGTCTGAACTCAGGATGGTCTACACAGTTCAGCTTTACTTCTTCTGAATGGGATTCTCTGCTCTTACTGTTTACTGTGGCAGGAGTACGCTCAGTGAATCTGATCGGCTTCAGGAACTTCGTGAAGCCCTTTGGAGGTGTTTCCCTTCCTGCTTCAGTCTCGGAGGAAACTGTTGTACAACAAACAGATTCTTCCTTTGTCTTGCAATAAACTGGCAATGGTTTCACTGCTGGGGTGAGTGCTTGAGACCCTTATCAAATGCACATTCCTGTTTAATATTACAATCATGGTCATCTTATGATGGGCAAACTGAGGCTCAAAGCAGAGAAGGTACTTGAGCATGGCGATGGAGTCCCAGAAGCCATGGATCCCTCAGGCCATGCTTCTCTTTTGAAGAACAGCATGGAAGCATCCTTGTGGAGAGGGAGGAAGCTGAGTGTTCTTCGGCATGGCTTGTTTCTAAATTCTCTGTTCTTTTAACTGCTTATCTGGGCCATGTGGAGAGAACTCGCTGTTGTTAAAGAAAGACTCCTATTGCTCTCTGCCTGCATTCCAGCCAAAGAGCTTCATGGAAGAATTGCTTCTCTAGCAAGGGAAAGGAATGGTCCCCAACAAGCACAAGGGCTGAAGGCTTTCTAAGCAGGACCCTGGTTCCAGGGGAGAAGCATCCTCCCAGAATGACACAGCAAACTGTGGTGTGGTCCAGCCCCAGGGTTGGGGCTTTTCTTTTCACGGTCAATTGCATCCGTCAGCATGTACCATGCAGCTGCAGAGAACAAGAGATGACACTTGTGGCTATGGCTATCTCAGCATCCTTTTCATTTAGTAAGACCTCGGAGCCACATTCTCCTTGGGAGTTGATTATATGTTTGCAAAATGGAGTTAACTCTTTGAAGTTTGAGATCTTGGAACCATGAATAAGTGCTTTGTGTCTCACTGCAATTTTGCTCCAGATTCGGCATGATGAATAGGTGGGAACAGTTATGGAGAAACCCCTCTGGGCAAATTTAGTAACTGCATCTTTGTGGCCAGTGGGAGCTAAAAAAAAAAAAAAAAAAAAAAAACCTTTCTGAAAATGCCATGCTGAAGGAGTGTCTCACCCTCAGGGAGACCAGGCTCTGACTACAAGATCAGCAAGTGCACTCATTCTCTCTTTAGAATGTTCAGTTAGCAGACACTCCTAGCTGTCTAGGGCATGGGGACACTTCTCTCATCTACCTGTGCTTTGTTCTGATCCTTCAGGAGCCCAATCCAAACTTGAGCCACGAACACTAATGAAGGAGCTGATGAGGTGGCTCAGTAGGCAAAGGTACTTGTCACCAAGCCTGATGACCTCAGTTTGATTTCTAGGACCTACATGGTAGAAGGAGGGGATCAACTTTCCCTAGTTGAATACTTGACCTCTGACCTCACACATGATGTGGCATGTCCTCACCTAAACACACACAATTAAATAATTAATTAATTAAACAAACAAATAAAATATAGAAGGAGGAAAAAGACAACAATAGTGGGTTCAGATAAAAGAGATGACAAATTTGTCCGTTATCTTAGCAGCTTTCTTGATTTCCTGCAGTCTCCCAAATGCTGGGCTTCAAAACTTATGCTCAGTTCTTCCCAGATCAACCCTGACAGTCCCCAGGAAGCCCCAATACTGCCGTCCCCCACAACTTTGTCTCTTGAATCTGGAGCTGAGCCTGTCCCCAACTCATGCCTCTCAGGTTGTCTTGGGACTTGTCTTAATTAAGGGTTTTACTGCTGTGAACAGACACCATGACTAAGGCAACTCTTATAAAGGACAGCATTTAATTGAGAGTGGCTTACAGGTTCAGAGATTCAGTCCATTATCATCAAGGTGGGAACATGGCAGCATCCCGGCAGGCATGGTGCTGGAGGAGCCAAGAGTTCTACACCTTCATTCAAAGGAAGCCAAAAGCAGACTTTTTTTCAGGCAGCTAGGAGGAGGGTCTCAAAGCCCACACCATAGTGACACACTTCCTCCAACAACCTAATCCAACAAGGCCACACCTCCTAATAGTGCTATTCCCTGGACCAAGCATATTCAAACCACCACAGGACCATTCTACATGCAACTCCTGAGCAGCCTCTGGTCTTGGATTCCCCTTCACCCCACTGCTAGGGTGCAAAGTTGTGTATGAAAGGGTAACATCAATCACCAGGTGTATGTATCACACAGAACTGAAGTTAAATTGATCAATTTTCTTTGGATCCTACCCCATCCTTCTCCAACTCTGCAGCTGGCTTTCCTGCCTTGCTTGTTCATACCCTCATGTATATCTCAACGGCCACCAGTGCTCTCCTAGGGAGACGGCATGCTGATTAAATACAAGTGCAAGTGTAGTGGGGACACACATTCTGGGGCAACACACCATGCTGTTGGTCTAGGGACAGGCAATTCTGTCTTGCCTTGAGTACAGGGTGATTAATGGTCACTCCAGGCACATAGTTAACATTCCAGTTCCTCTGGAGGACTTCTAGGCTCCCTGGCTCAGTGAGGTCTCCTGGGTAAGATATCTAGAAGGTTTGCTGAACTCAAGCATAGAAGCCTGGGAAGATGGGGATATAGTAAGGCCTGTGGTGTCTCTGGAAGCCAGCAGGGTACAGACCATGACATAGAGAAGAAGTGCAGTCT
>NW_022196905.1:244472318-244487366 GCF_008632895.1 Mastomys coucha
GGTGTCTCTGGAAGCCAGCAGGGTACAGACCACGACATAGAGAAGAAGTGCAGTCTATCACACATAACCTACACCGTACTCTGCAACCTGGCCTTTCTCAAAGTTGGGATAAACGTTCTGAGGGCAAAAAGCCAAAAGCCAAAAATAAAACAAATAACAAACGATCAGAAAACAAGAAAACTTTAGATAGGAGAAACTTGGCTAGAAGGATCATCTTGCTTCTTCCCGGGAAGGCCTCATCACCTGCAGGTAATATCTGAAAACCAGATAATTCTGTGGGTGCCCAGGAAAGGAGTGTGTTATTTAAAGGACATCCCGGAGCTGAGCCGGGTGGTGTGTTGTGGATTTGGTTTATTGTTTATATTATGTTAATTGGGTTCCCAAGGTCATGAGAATTTACTCACATACATAGGAGACGGGCCACGCCCCAGGCTGGTTCTAATTGATAAATAAAATTGTCGGCGGCCAATGGCTGGGCAGGGAGACAGAAGCGGGACTTTGAGGTTGAGGAGGGGAAGGTCCTGGCCTGAGAAGTGTAGGAGACAGAGACAGAGACACTGCTAAGATCTAAGAGTCGGGAGTCATGGCCCACAAGGGCTATAGGCCTGGGTCCATGGCAGCCAGGATGGAAAATAGGCTTTAGTAAGTAATAATTCAGGAATATCGGAGAGGAGAGTATATCAGCCACGGGGAGGTTTGGAAGTGCCCAGTCATTGCACTGTTTAAGGCATATTAAAAGAGAAGGCTCTGTGTGTGTGAGTGTGTGTGTATGTGTGAGTGTGTCTTTCATTTGTAGATCCAAAACATTTGGGCAGATAGTGAGGAGCACACACTACAGATTAACGTACTACCTCCTTTAATCCCAACACATGGGAGGCAGAGGCAGACAGATCTTTGTGAGTTCAAAAACAGCCTGACCTATAAGACCTCTCTCTCTCTCTCTCTCTCTCTCTCTCTCTCTCTCTCTCTCTCTCTCTCTCTCCCTCTCTCTCTCTCCTCTCTCTCTCTCTCTGTCTTCTTGGTCTTTTTTCTTTCCTCTCCTGTTCTTTTCTCTCTTCTTTCTCAATCTCTCTCTTTTTGTCTGTCTCACTCCTCTCAGTCATTTTGCTTCTCCTCATTCTCTCCCTCTCAGACATACAGAGAGAGAGAGAATGAGGAGAAACAAAAAGACTAAGAAGAGTGAGTAAGAAAGAGAGAGAGAGAAGGAGAGAGAGAGTGCACTTAGGACATTTAACCAATGGCTAGCTGGCTGATTCTTTTGTTGTGGAAGCAGTAAACCTAACACTCATTTCTATTCTGAGGCTGAGTTTTTGAATCAAGCTTTCCTCCAGCAGAGTCAGTGCTACCAAGCAGAGGAGGATAGGTTATTGAAAGGATACAAGGCTGCGTTCTTCCTCTCATCTATACTTTGACTTACATAAGCCCATGGAGACCATCACCATGGCTGGCTCTCATGGAGCTTGAAGGTAACAGGTTTGTTGGCCTGGCTTCTACAAGGGAGAGAACTTCAGCTTTGGGTTCCTGCAGTTGCCAGCCTTCACGTACGTCTTGCAGAACGAGTCTGACCACAAGGTCACAGAGGCGCTAATCAGGTCAGTGTGGGAAAGGTTGGAATCTCGGTTCAGCTGTCAGAGAGGAGGACCTCGTCTACAGCATTGACTTCCTGGCTCCGGAATATCACAGTTCGCTGTAGATTATGTAAGAACTGTCTTATGGGACAGCCCAGACCTGAAGAGTGAGCCCCAGTGGTCCAGTTCTTCTAGGAGCTGACCTGACTCAGCATCTCGCTCTACCTTAGCCAGTTCCTCAGCTATGCTGGGAGTTTTCCCAGAGCAAGTTATTCACATTCCATGAACAAGACAGGAATGGCAGGGATGTTATTGGCCCATGGTTAGGTGACTCTCCAAGATCCTGTTGATAACCATCCCTACTGCTGCCACCTGTGGAAGCTGCTTCATCATTGTCATTATCCCCTCCCTCAGCAGGACAGACTTGATACAGAAAACCCAGTCTCTGCCCTCCGGGAGTTGGGAAGGTTTAACTGAGTTAGTAATGAACCTGTAGATAGCAGAGGAGATGGAATCTTTAGGCTGTGTCATCAGACCGCACACCTGCATCTGGACTAGAATTGCTCAGGAGTGACTGGTTTTCATCAAGGGAGCACACACACACACACACACACACACATATACACACACAATATATATATACTAAATATATCAATATATATGTATATATGTGTGTATGTGTGTATATATGCATACACACTATATATATACACTAAATATATAAATATATATGAAATATAATATATATGTATATATATGCATATATGTGTGTGTATATATATAAGAGAGAGAGAGAGATGGTAGCCCATTCTAGCCTCACAGCAATCCTCCTGCCTGCCTTAGCTTTCCAAGTACTGGGATTATAGGCATGACTCACCATACCTGGTCCATCCTCCTTCTTTTTTAAACAACGTAAATAAATTGCACATGCTTAAAGTCTATGATCTGATGAGCTTTCATATCTGTCTGCCTTGTAAAACATGGTCAAGACAATGACTCCATCCATCACTTGACTTCATTCTCCCTTAATCCCTTGCGTCTATTTGAAATCCCCTTCTTCCTGCCCCTCCCACCTCACACCCAGCCAAGTACTGATGTGTTGCCACTAATTTCAGACTTCCTTACATTTTCTAGAATTGCATATGAATGGAATCATACAGTATGCCTCCGCTTTTGTCCGTCCTCTTCATCCTACAGCACACCATCATTTGAAAGTCCACCCACCCATTGTTCCTTCTTATTGGTAAAGTAGAATTACATTAACAGGTACACACCAACATGTTTATTCACATATTGAGGGGTCTTTGAGTGGTCTCTAGTTTGGGGATGGTTATGACTAGAACAGCTAAGACTATGCATTTACGTATGTGGGCGTTGAGGTTTCTCTTGTTTGGTTGGTGCTGAGGACCAGGGTCTCATGCATGCTAAGCAAGTGAGCACCACTGAGCTGCTTCATGAGCCCAAGGACAAGTGTTTATGTGAACATATGCTTTTATAGCATTAGTAAGTACCCAGGGGTGGAATGGCTTGCCTATGTAACAAGTCTGTCTTTAACTTTTAAAGAAGTTGTCAAACTGTCTTCCAACGTGATTAAACAATTTTACAACTCCGACGGCTGTTTATGGGAGTCCCACTTGCCCCAAGGCCTTATCAGCATTGATGTGTTCAGTAGTTTTAATTTTAGGCAAGTGTGTATCATAGTATCTCATTGTGGTTTTCGTTTGCATCCCTCCGCCCACCGTGATTAATGACCTTGAATGTCTTTTCCCGTGCTATCTATATATCTTCTTTGGTGATACTCTCTGAATAGTTTACATTTCTAAATTGAGTTATTTGTCTTTAGTGATTGGGGTGTTTTATTTTCACAATTATTTTTTGAGACAGGCCCTCACTCTATAGTTTTAATTGGCCTTAAAGATGTATATAATCTAGGCTGAACTCAAACTCATAATTCTCCTGCTTCAGCCACTACTAGGCTAGATTCTATGATTGTGTTTTACACACATCACACCCAGTACACACACACATACACACACACACAAACACACTTGCAGATGAATTAGTAATGCACCCACAGACAGAACAGCACATGGAATCTGTGTCATCAGACCCCACACCCACATCTGACTGGAACTGCTGAGGAGTGACTGGTCTTCACCAAGGGACCAAGACTATTCCTTCCTCCCTATTTGTTGCTGTTTTCAGTCCCAGCACTCCACAGACAATTGTAGGTGGATCTCTGGGGGCTCAAGAACAGCTTGATCTACATGATAGGTTTTAAACTACATAGTAAGAACTTGTCTTAAAGATAAATAAATAAATGTCAACATTAAATTTTATGTGTGTGCATGTGTTCATGCAAGTGAGTATGTATATGGACATGTGTGCTACAGCATGCATATGTAAGCCAAAGGACAATATTTAGGAGTAAATTCTCTCTCCATGTAGGTAGGATTCAGTGATTCAACTCAGGTCATCACACTTGACAGCAAGTACCCTTACCCCATAAGCCATCTTACCGGCCCAACTTTAAACTGTAGGCAGGGTTTCACTTTGTAGCCCCAGATGGCCTTGAACTAGCTATGTAGACCAGACTGGTCTTGAACTCATGAAGGCCAACCTACCTCTACCTTTCCTGAGTGCTGGGATTAAAGGCACACACCACCAAACTTGGCTCCAGTTGTAAATCTTGGTGACATTTAGATCAGCGAACGGATGTAGTATATCTAATGCTTTTCTGTACAGTTTAGGAAATCTTTGCCAAATCCAGTGCCACCAGGACTTCTTCTAATTAAAACTTTCAATCCCTTCATTTTGGTCAATGATCCATTTTGAGTTTATTTTTTGTTAATTTTTTCATAACATATATATAAATTCAGTTCAGTTTTCTTAAAATTCCTGGTGCTCTGAGTCAATGTTCTTCCTTCTCCTCACAAAACCTCCAGTTGCACTTCTTTGTGGAACTATGACCCATTCTAATCTCAGATGGCTCCTTCATCCAGATGGTGGCATCTGACCTCTTTCTGCATACTCCAGAAGGTGTGGAGACAAAGACTCATCTTCACCGTACTCCTGACTCCTCTGGAGTGTCGTGTGGCCTTGACATGGGACATGGGGACCCGGGGAGCAAACTGCATTTCTCTTAGGTGATCCCAGTTTTCTTTTTCTCTTTCTCCCCACATCCCTTTTGACTGATTCTCAGGTAGCCCAGGCTGGCGTCAAACTCAATATGTAGCTGAGAGTGGCCTTGCTATCATGTCTCTTTATGCTAGTATTATAGTAAGTGCCACCACACCTGGTTTGTGTGGTCCTGGAAATTGATTCCATGTCTTCCAGTGTGCTAGACAAGCAACTGACCTACTGTGTTATGGCCTCAGCTCCCTGACCCTCTTCCTCTCAAGGTCAGAGTTTTTATTTCCCGTGCTAATTGCCTTCCTAGACATCCATCTATTGCAGTGCGGAACTGGGGCTCTCCACTGGGAGAGAAAACTCAACTGGATATCAATTAGCCTGGTACCCTGGTTGGCACATAAGAACACCCATGAGCCATGAAAGGAAGAAGCAGTCTTCATTCAGAGGGCAGTATTGACCTCTTCACTTCAGGAGTGAGGAAAATGAGGGCTTCAGAAGATTTGGTGACCCGGTTCAAGTCATCCTCAGAGTGCTACCATCTAGAGAGTGTCCTAATCCCTGGGCTACACTGCCAACCACCTGGCTGTCACCATGGAGAAAGGACTGAGCTTAGACCCTTCACTCCCTGGCTAGCTGTTCTTGCTTTTTATTTATTATTATAAATGAGTACACTGTAGCTGTCTTGAGATGCACCAGAAGAGGGCATCAGATTTCATTATGGGTGGTTGCGAGCCACCATGTGGTTGTTGGGATTTGAACTCATGACCTTCAGAAGAACAGACGGTGCTCTTACCCGCTGAGCCATCTTACCAGTCTTGTTCTTGCTTTTTAAACGTTGCAAATTGCATGTGGGATTTTCCTGCTTCCAAGAAAAGCCCCACATTCTTTTATGGTTTCAAAGAAAGGCAACTTCAATGGACAAGGGACTTCAAAGACTGTGTTTAAGGTCTTGGCTATAAGTCTTCAAAGGGTGTATTTAAGGTTGTGAGTGTAAGTCAAAGGACTGGACTCAGCAGAGGGCGGCTTTCCCCCTTTCTGGAGAACTGGGCTTGTTTTCTTCTGCCTTTTGTTGGGTCCGGAAAGGAAGTGCTCCTATAGGGCTGAGGGGTCAGTTCCCAGCTCAGAGGCTGTGTAGGAAGGAGGAAGAGAAGGAAGGGGAAGAGAAGAAAGGAGGGATGGAGGAGAAGGAACAAAGGAGGGGAAGAAGAGAGGGAAAGAGAAAGAGGGAGGGGAGGGCAAGAAGGGACTGTCTGACATATCTTTCCCCGACCCTACATACCAGACTTTCTAAAGAGCTTCATTATCCCCATCATGGTCCATGTTCCTCAGCCAGGCCAAGTTACAAGCCATTCCCTGGGCCTCTGTCTGCCTGGGTGAGCTAGAGATTTAAAGACAATCACACCCTTTATCTGGTTCTCATATTGCTCAACTTTGCATCCATCTTTTGCCCTCTGCTAAGGAGGCAAAAAGCCAATGTGGGTCTCACTGTCTGTTACCCAGGAAACAGGCCTGTTTCCTACCCTGGCACTCTAGACATGACCACTTTGACATGCGGCAAGCCTGTCCCTGGAGCTCAGTCTTGTGGAACCTCTTTCCCTGTGGCCTGGAACTAATACCTGGTCCTCATACATTTCCCTCTGCATATCTGTCTCATGTGTCTTCAGCAGAGAAGGGTCTGGCCCTGCTGCATACTATTGTGTCTCTTCAGCAAGGACATCATCCACTTGCCAAATCCCAGTGGGTTTCAGTCATCAGATTTTTCTCAAGGTTGACTTTTGGTAGGAAGTGGGCAAGTTTTCAAACTGCAGTCTGTAGTTTTCCTCTGAGTCCTAGAAAGGAAGGAGGTGAGGGTGCGTGTAGTTAGGCAAGCCCTGTCAAGGATAGAGGCTGGGATAGATAACATTCAGTTTTAAAGGTAAGAGAAGCAAGCACCCAGAGAGGCCCAGGGCTCAGAGCAGGTCCCTACCCCACCCTGGAATACTCCTGCCCACGGAAACGTCTCCATTGCTTCACACAGGATGGCCATGCCGGTCTCCAGGGGAATGTACCTTGCCCTCCAAGCTGTCCTGCTCAGGAAGGAACCTGCTCTATGAAACTTCTCCTCATTTTCTTGAATATAAGAATTCTAAAACAAGGCTGGAGAGATGGCCCAGTAGTTAAAAGTACTTGCTGCTCTTTCAGAGGACCCAGGTTCAGCTCCCAGCACCCACATATTCCCTCACAACCATCTGTAACTCCAGTTCCAGGGGACCTGACACCCTCTTCTGGCCTCGACAGGCACTGCATGAACATGGTGCACATAACATACAGGCAGGTAAAATACTCATATGTATAATAAATAAATACATCTTTAAAAAGAAACAAAAATGGTTTCTGAGCTGGAGAGATGGCTCAGTGGTTAAGAGCACTGACTGCTCTTCCAGAGGTTCTGAGTTCAATTCCCAACAACCACATGGTGGCTCACAACCATCTGTAATGGGATCTAATGCCCTCTTCTGGTGTGTCTGGAGATAGCTACAGTGTACTCATATAAATAAAGTAAATAAATCTTTAAAAAAAGGAAACAAAAACATTGACTGTGGACATAGCTCAGCAGTAAGTAGGGCACATGCCCAGCATGTACAAAGCCCAACACTGAAAATAAGAACAAAACAAAAACAATTCTTTAAGCAAGAATGCCATGCTCCATGTGGGACACTTCCAAGAGAATCAAGTACAAACTGGGCTTGGTCTCAACTGTTAGTGAACTTGCTGCCTGCCTATTAGAAATGTTGACACCCAAGCCACATACAAAAATAAATCAAGTCTGGACTGGTTACTAAAGGAAGGGGATTGTTTATGGTAAGAAGCCATTCTGGATCAAACTTTCTGAGAGCAGGAACTGGAGAAAGGAGTTTCAGGAGAAGGGGCATGTGAGCTGAGGCATGGGGTTAGGACTGTGCAGCCAGTGGTCAGTGGACAGTGGACAGGCAGCATTGCCCGTGTGAATGGGATTGCAAGGAATATGAGCCTGCGACAGCAGCTTGGAACTAATTCATAAACATCCTTGAAAGCCAGCTTTACACACATGATGTCTGAGTCAGACAAGTAGGCCTACCTTTGTTGCTTCATAGCTGGGATCCGTGGGCAAGTCAATTTATTTCATCGTAACCCCGGGATGAAGTGGCCGGGAGGAGTAAATGAAGGGATGGTTTGGAATGTGTGCAGTAATGTTCCTGTATTCAGTAAGCACTTAACAAATGCATAGCGTTAGCGTTAGCTGTTCACTGTAGGCTTTCCAGAAGGGATGGGTAGGAGGTAGTAAGGCCTTCGTGGCCTCAAAGGAGGGGTTGGGAGAAGCCGGTGACAGCAAGAACTGCAGGTAGGATGGGGAGGTCCTGGTTATAAAGCCCTGAGGGTGAAGTTAATGCTTTTCATCTAGACATGGGAATTGCAGAATTGGGGCAAGGAGGAATAAACTGCTGGGTATCAAGATAAGGTCAGCAGGCTGAGGGGACAATGGAGGGAGAGATACCTGAAAAAAGGTCACTTATGATCTCTACTCATCTCAAAGCTAAGCCCCGCCACAGGCTGTGTGTCAGGAAGTCCACCATGAGGGGAGCTCAGAGGATGCTGTGGTAGGAAGAGAAGACTGGCCAAGCTCAGACAGGTGCTGTGGGAAGTCTGGGGCCTTGTCAGGAGGCAGCTGCAGAACTGGGGAATGGAGGTTGATGTTTCTAAAGTCACATGGAGCTGGAAGCATGGTCCATTGCTCGCTCTCTCTCTCTCTCTCTCTCTCTCTCTCTCTCTCTCTCTCTCTCTCTCTCTCTCTCTCTCTCTCTCTCTTTCTCTCTCTCTCTTCAACTTGCTCCACCAGATCCCAGTACAAAGTTCTCAAGAGAATGAGGGTACTTCTCAAAGCATCAAGCTAGAACAAGGCACTGACAAGGGCAATCACAGGTCTCCTTGGGTATCCCAAGGGATAATGAGGAGGCAGCCCTGGCCAAGTTCACCAGCAAAACCGTGCCTCTGTGAATATCTATGCCCATCAGTTGAGCATCTACCATCATGACTCCAAAGCTGCTCTGTTCTAACTACTGGCAGAATTCAACCTCCTTAGGCTCTGCTTACCAGCACATGGATGGCAAGCTTACTTGGGCTCTCTCAAGCACCACAAGTCTCTCTCTCTCTCTCTCTCTCTCTCTCTCTCTCTCTCTCTCTCTCTCTCTCTCTCTCTCTCCCCCTCCCCCCTCTCTCTTTCTCTCTCTCTCTCTCCTTCACACACACACCAAATAAGATGCAAGTTTTTAAAATCCTACTTATAATTCCTTGGAATTATATTTTACTTTTCTCTTTTCCTTTCCTTTTTTCCTGTCTTCTTTTCTCCCTCCCCACATGCCCTATAATCTATACTCCCTAAACAGAAGCTGGTAGACTTCATACTCTGTGAACGTGAGTAAGTCTCTTCCTCCATTTAGACCTCAGCCTTGCCTTCCTCATTGTTGAAAAAACGGATGAGAAAATGAGGGTGAAGAGTCTAATGTGTTTCCTGGCACAATGGTTCTCTTCCCTATTAAGACCTGGTGGGACTGCATCCTTGAGGCAAGATCTAGCAGTCTCCCAGCCTTCCAATCCCAGGTCCTGCTTCTAAGGTTCTTCTCCTTCTATTCTTCACCGTCATCAACCATTGAGGCACCTTCTCAAAGTTTGACCCTAGAGGTGTGTGTGTGTGTGTGTGTCTGTGTGTGTGTCTGTGTGTCTGTGTGTCTGTGTCTGTGTCTGTGTCTGTCTGTCTGCCTGCCTGAGTGTCTGTGTATGTGTGTGTGTGTCTGTGTGTGTGTGTGTGTGTGTATATGTCTGTGTGTGTCTGTGTATGTGTCTGTGTGTCTGTGTATGTGTGTTTGTCTGTGTATATGTCTGTGTGTGTCTGTGTGTGTCTGTGTATGTGTGTGTGTGTGTGTGTGTGTGTGTGTGTGTGTGTAGTGGGGTGGGGTACAGCAACACAATCAAACTGAGCCAGGTGCCAGTGTGGGGGGAGGCACTTGACCCCCAGCTCCACTGCTAGGGACAGAAAGAACCCTGGGAATATCTGAACTCATGGTCTCAGCATCCTTCCAGGAAGGGCTGTTCTTGGGCTCATGAAGATAGGCTTGATTGCAGATGGCTCAAGGTACCTTGGTACTCATCCTGAGCCTCTGGGGAACCTTTCCTTTGAATCTGGAAGCCAGTGAGGAGTGTCCCCTCCAAAGTTAACTGGCTTCCTACCCAACCAAGGATGACGCTCTGGACCATGGAGAGCTGGAATAAGAGAGGAGTTCCCTGAGGCAGTGAAGAGTCGGGTCTGCTGTTACAGTCCCCACCGCCCTCAGCCCAGGGACGCTGCAGCGCCTCCTCACACCTGAGGAGTTAAGGGGTTTCCGAGGTCACAGCCACTGCTTTCTGTGGATGCCAGTCTTCTTCCCAGTGCCAGTCCCCAAACTCAGGGTCAGATGACGTGGCTGTCTCCTATCTCCTCAGCCCCATATGGTGTCAGTTAAACAGAGTCTTGTCTTTCCCTGAATCTTGCCTTGCCTTAGTCCAGTGGTCCTCAACCTTTCTAATGCTTCAACCCTTTAAAACAGTTCCTCATGTTGTGATGATCCCCACCATAAAAGATGATTTTGTTGCTACTTCATAACTGTAATTTTTCTACTGTTATGAATCATAATGTAAATATCTGATAGGCATGACATCTGATGAGCGAACTCTAAAGGGATCTCCACCCCTTAGTCATTTCTGTACCCTTGGCCCTTATGTTTTTATTCCTTTTGCTAGATGAAATCTGTCAGAAAGGTTGGGTGTGTTCACACTGTATGAGTAAGCAAGGCAAGATCCCAGCCAGAGACCCTTCCAGGTTCCAGTCTTGTGGGGCAAGGATCAGGGTGCAGAACATCATATTTAGCCACCAAGCAGCACAGGAATGGGGGAATACATGGTACTACATTTTTATAGCATTCGTTCTAAAGCACAGTCATTTTTAAATCAAACACAGCACTTTCAACACTTTACTTAAACACAATGATTTAAACAAGTCATCCAAGGCATATACATACACATACACATATACATATACACTTATACACCTACACACACGTACACCTATACACATATACATATATATGTATGTACACATATATACATATACACATACACATATATATAACTGTCCTCTTTTCTGAATGCCAAATGAGATTCAGAATATGTGGATCATATGAACCAATTAAGAAGCCCCAGTCCCTGGGCCATGGCAGCAACAGCCTTTGGAGAATGCAAGCATTCTCAGAGGATTCTGCTACCTCCTAATTATCCAGTGGGGAATCGGTGTGTCTTCACGGGAAACCATTACGGAAAGCTTTTAGCATGAGCTGTCTCAAAGAAACTCCCCACAGGAACAAAGGGAGGAGGAGAATTATTAGGTGAGTGCCAATTTCAGCTCTCATTCTGGCACCAAAAAGGCGAACATTCCTGTACCATACTCTAAAATCTGCAATTTCTCTGGAATTCTTTGCGCTCCCATAGTAGAGGCTTGAAGTTCATTGGAGGTACTTCTGATCTTACATCAAAAGATGTTTTCTGAGATTTACCTTGTTGCCTTCTTGGCCTAGACTGTTCCTTCTTCCTCCATCAACCAAGAAATTCTGCCTATCACCCAAGAGGTGGTCCAGTGGGCCCTCTTCACCAAAGCCTGCCGGACTTTGGACTCTCTCAACAGAAAATGCAGCCCAGCCAATTCTGCTCCATCTGCAGAGCCTGAGCAACATCTTTCAACACTCTCGGGGGCTACTCACCTTGTTCACCTTTGAGCAGAACCAGCTAGCTGGCCTTGGAGTTGGGTGTGAATGAAAAGGAAAGAATATTACTGCTATTCCCGACTTCCTCTAGTACAGCTGTTCTAGAACATTATTTCATTGATGCATTAGTAAATTATGACTTGTGCTTCTATTGGATTATAGAATCCTTGAGAACAGATCTGAGACCTCACTGTCAATGTCCCTGGGGCACCCTTTTTAAGCCTGGTTCTACAAACATGACTGCCAGTGAGTGTCTAGTAAGGCATCTTTCTTCTGAGAACAGCCAGGACAGGATTCCATCCAATAGGTTCCCTAAATATGCTCACTAATGAAAGGAAAGTGAGATTTTGTGACTTTCCTAAGCCAATGTCCATAGTGCTTAGGCGTATGTTTCTAGAGTTCTACTTTGGAGTTGTCGCTTGAAAATGTTAAAGCAACAGGGTATTAGTCAGCCTATCTCCAAGGAAGGCACACTGGGATACTTTAGAGAAAAGCTGACCTTGTAGGAGCCTATGTGTGGGAAATAAGTACTAGACTATCTAGGAGAGAACCATGGTTCCTTCTGCTTAGGGATGAACACAGTGACAAATCTCCATCGATGTCATTTTAGCTCAGAAAAAAAAAAGTGGGGCTGGAGAGATGGCTCTGCAGTTAAGAGCAAGCGACTACTCTTCCAGAGGTCCTGAGTTCAATTCCCAGCAACCACATGGTGGCTCACAACCATCTGTAATGGGATCTGATGCCCTCTTCTGGTGTGTCTGAAGACAGCTATAGTGTACTCATATACATAAAATAAATAAATAAATCTTAAAAAAAAGAAAGAAAGAAAGAAAAGAAAAGAAAGTGTTGCCTAAATGATCATCAGCAGGTAGCACCAGGAAGTGGTCTGACTGTTGCTGGTTCTGTCTTGTTGCCCAGGCAGTGCCCCTTCAGGTGTGGCTAGGGTGAGGACACTTTGAACTCCAGCTACCCACATGTGTGTCTAGTCACCAGTGCAGAGGGTTACAGAGCATGGTCTCTGGGGTAATGCATCTTTCTTCTTGGACTCAATCCGCAAAGACTGATTCTTCCCCAGGCTTCTCAACCTTGGCCTCTGCACTGGTCCTTGACTAGTCTGACTGGAACTCTTCATGGCCTGCAGGACCCCACTCTTGACAACGCCTCTAAGACTCGAGCTGAATGGGAAACCCACATAGTAGACTGCAAGGGAAGGAGACTCCTACAAAGTCATAGGGCCAGACTTGCTCAGGACTCAAGGACAGCAGCTAGAAGGTCAGGACTACCCAGGAGGTCACCAAAGACATCAGCAGCTCATGTGGCTTTTTGTGGCCATTCTGTGTATGCAGGAATCACTGAGAGGCTGGATCTCCCCTTTAGCCTTGGAGCTCTTAGCTTTAACCTTTCTCATACTATTTCCAGCAGATCCAAAGAGTACAGATTGCCAATGCCTCGGAACCTCCCAATTATCCGTGGGGCAGAGGCCTGGGCCTCCTGAAGGAAAGATGAAACCAACCTTTCTACTCTGCCAAGGACAGAGCTCCTCTGTGTATTTTTCTGTATGGGGAGGAAGTGGACACATCCTACCCAATCCCTATGCCCCAAAGTACTGGCCAAGCCCCATCAGTGACCCATAGGACTATCCTTCCCAGGAGAGCAGCTCTCCCTGAGGCCTGGAATTTCTGCTCTTTCTGGCCCTTCACACTCTCCCTTCTTTTGAGTCCTTTACACTCCACCCCATGTGGACCCACAGTATCTCCCAGGCCTGTCAGACTCACATGCGGATCCTACCCTCAAAGACGCCTCAAACTACCGGGTCAGCCAGCAACCAATTGTGTGCCTAGTCTGTGGAGCACAGAGAAAGGAACCATGTACAATGTGATCTGCCAAAGTCAAGAAAGCTTCCCTGGAGAGGACACAACTGAGCGGAGCCTTGACAAAGGAACAGGACTCCTCTGACTGCTAAAGCCAATTTGGCCAATCCAGGCAGAGGTAATGTACAGATTTTCAGGAGAGCAAGAGCCTTGAAGATCATGTTGAACAGTGATGATATCTTGAATAAACACAGCCTCTTCTTCCTTCTCTTCTTCAATACTATCTATATATAACACATACAAATATGTGCAATACAGAAGATGTATGTTTGGATGGTTTCCACCTATATACATATGTGTGAAGCCAACACCAAGACAATGACAACCACGTCCACTCCTCCTGCCCCTTTGTAAACTCTCCCTTCCACCCACTGTTCCCGCAGTCACTCATCCGCAACGCTCTGTCACTATATAGATGGGTTTATATTAACCTAAAAATATTTTTTTTAATTTTAAGTTATACTTAATTTTTTTTTATTTTGGGCGTGGTGTGTGCATATAGGGGCAGGGGATGCATACCACAACATGTTTGTAGAGGTCAGAGGACAACTTCAGGAAGTCAGTTCTCTCCTTCTACCTTGTGGTCCCTGAAACGGAACTGGGGTCATCAGACCCTGTAGCAGGCACTTTTATTAGCCAAGCCATCTTGACACCCTGGGTTTGTGTTTTCTGATTTTTTTCAATAAATAGGATCATCTAGTGTATATTCTTTCTATTTGTTCTTTTATTCATCGTGTGGCTGAGCATATTCACAGGTGGTCCATGCTTCTTGCTAAGTATTGCCTCCTTCTTTGGATTAGATCACAATTTCCCTTTTCACCTGTCAAGGGATGTCTGGATAGTTTTCAGCTTGGGCCTGTTATAAATACAGTTGATGTGTATGTTTGTGTGCAAGTGTTGATGTAAAAAACAAGCTTTTACGTCTCTTGGATAAATACGTAGGCACAGAATGCCATATCGAATAATAGATTTATGCTTAAAATTTTTTAATTTTTTTTTTTTTTTTTTTGAGACAGGGTCTCTCTACATAGCCCTGGCCGCTCTGGAATTCACTATGTAAACCAGGCTGGTCTCGAACTCACAGAGATTGACTTGCCTCAAAAGTGCTGGGACTAAAAGTGTGTGCCACCATCATGTCAAGGTTTTTTTTTTTTTTTTATGTTGTTGCTTTTCAAGACAGGGTTTCTCTGTGTAGCCCTGGCTGTCCTGGAACTCACTCTGTAGACCAGGCTGGCCTCCAACTCAGAGACCTGCCTGCCTCTCTTCTCAGGCTCTTCTTTTAAACTTAAAAACAATTACATTTATTTATGCATGGTGAGGGGAGGCATGGCACAGAGGGTCCTCTCCTCCATCATTGGGTATTGGAGATTGAACTCAGGTTATCAGTCTTAGTGGCAAACACCTTTATTTACCCTCTGATTCATTTCACCAGTCTCTCAAATTCTTGTTACATTTATTTATCTGTGTGTGTGGTGAGAGGCGGGACGGGGTGGGGTGCATGTGTCACAGTGCCCATATGGAGACCAGAGGACAACCTATAAGAATCAATTATTCCCTTCCAGATGGAGACTGAACTCAGCTGTTCAGACTCAGCTGCAAGCACCTCCATCTGCTGAGTCATCTCAGGCGCTATGGTTCATTTTTTTTTTTTTTTTTTTTTTTTTTTTT
>NW_022196905.1:244487429-244504455 GCF_008632895.1 Mastomys coucha
ACTCAGAAATCCACCTGCCTCTGCCTCCCAAGTGCTGGGATTAAAGGCGTGCGCCACCACGCCCGGCGCTATGGTTCATTTTTAAAAGACATTTCAGAACAACTTTTCCAAAGTGCTTGCTCCATTTTACATTTCCTCCTCTCCGAGGCTCCCACATGCTCTTTCTCGATTGGCTGCTACAAATGGCAGGAAGAATTTCAGAACCGAGTCCCCACTGGATTTGTCCAGTTCGTGACTTCCACCCAAGTCCCAGGGCCTGGGGCAAGGAGTCAGGAGCATCTGGAAATCTTTCAGGGATGCTGCATTCTCTCCGCTGGCTGCCAGCTCCGGGGATGCTTTAGAGGGTGGAGAACTTGAACAAGACCAGAGAACACACGAATGGAGCCCTTGAGAGAATTCCTCTGGCCTTGAAGATGACAAATCTCATAAATCATAGGCCAAATATCATAGAAACTAGTTTTCTTGTGAGCACATATCTGAGTTGGTGTCAGGGTCCCAGGATGTAGGACTGAGCTCAGGCTCTGGAGGGATGGTCTCCAGCTAGAACCTCCCAGAAAGAAAACATAATTTAGGAGTCCAGAGCCCTGAAGATTTCCTAAGTGAAAGGATGTTGATTTAGACCCATCCCCTGAAGGACAGAGCTAGTAGACAATATCCAGGACCAATGTCACTGTCTGCAGATCCTCTGCTGGGGCCTGGCCTTTTTCTCTGGTCAAGTCCCCTGTTTGGGACTTGGATCCCTGATGTTAAGAGATAATATAATCTATAGGGCATAAGCTCCACTGGAGTTCAAAGTGTGCTCATTTCTTCATTTATTCATCCATTATATATCTCTTATCAGATCCAGAGATGACCCAGGAAGACCCGGCTAAGTAATTTAGACAACATTCATCACAGGGGACACTAACAGCGTCCCCACAGTACAGTGATTAGATATGGTTTGGGTTAGAAAGGTCACTTAAAGCCAAGACGGAGGAGACAAAGTACCAGGCACAGTCCACCACAGGAGGATCCCTAGTAAGAGTTAAGGGAGACTCCGAGTAGGGTGGTGGTAGGATAATTCAAAGCCCAGCAGGGTGGTTGGCATGAGCCCAGGACTGCCTCCGGCCTCCTGGCTCTACTCAAACTGTTGTCATCAGTCACCAGTAAACATGGATTGTCTAAACAATAAACAGACAATAAACAGATGGGACATGGTTGGAGGGATGGAGGCTGGCGGTTAGGTCCCAGCAGAGAAGCCTTCAATGATCACTCAGCTGTGGCAGTTGGGCCAAGGCACCAACCACCCCCCACTCATCCATCACCTGCAACCATTCTTCACAGACATGATGGTAGGGGACACAGGTGTCCTCTCAAGACTAGCAGGAAGACACTGACACACATTCAACAACTATTAACCTGAAATGGCTCCCAGCAGCTCAGTCACCTGTGACACAAAAGCACGCAAGTGTCTTCTTGCCCCCCCCCCCAATTCCTCGAGCGGTTGACAAATTCCCAAGGGCCATATCTTCGAATTTCTAGGAAGGAAAGAACTCAGTTTCCCTTGGATAGATTCTTCTTCAAAACTGGGACCCAAAGGAGGGGAAATTAGAGCCTGATATGGAGGGTGGTGGGATTGACATCTCAATACTTGCTGAAAGTTGAGTCTCAGCTTCGATCACCACCAAGCACAAGGGACGCTTGTGTTGTTGTTTGGTTGTACACAATGAGCAGAGCACCAGCCCAGCATGTCTTGTTATTTCAACTACCCCCAGATGAACTCAGGGGAGTGACACCTGCCATACCCAGAATTCACCTTCAGATCAGTGTGCAGGGCCAAGGGCGGCAGAGATGGGAGGAGCAGCAGGCAGAGGTGTGGGGATTGCTCGTGGATAAAGAATCCTTGGAGATGCATGGTGAAAGGAAGCAATCCGTTTCCATCTCTGTGCCACCTAGAGAGGGAGACCACAAAACAGTATTTTCACCCTGTTGAGCTGATGCTGGACCCTGATCAAGGGACCTGCCAGCTGTGTTTGTGTCCCTCTTCTCTGTCCTGGGTCATGGATGGCAAAGACATGGGGCTCAGGTCTTTCAAACCAGGTTGAGATGGATTGAAGCTGATCTTCTGGTTTCTCTCACTCAGGTGGCCACTTGTCAGCCAGTTGATGCTGAGTCTCCTTGATGAGTAGCTGCCCACCGGAGGTCTAAGTCAGGCCAGTGGGAGAATCTGGTTTGGTTGAGAGTGAATGATCACTGGATCAATAGCTTCCTGCCTGGGACCTGTCTATGAATCTTGAAGCCCCTGGGTTTTCAGAATCAATGTCCAGAACCAGGAAGGCACGTAGAACCACCCACTTTACCTGCCATTTGATAGGTGATAAAGCAGAGACCCAGAGAGAGAAGACAGGCCACCAAAGCCCTAGCCAGAAAAGGTCAACCTTGTCGGCCTGAGCTCCAGGGGCTCCCAGAGCGTGTATGCTTTGGCTTTCTGGGATGCACTTCTGGGAGCTTCCTGGGGGTCATTGGCTCAGTCACTGTCACTACCTTGGCATGTTCCCTGTCCTGAGGCACCACTAGCAAAAGCCCCACCTGACCTTGTTAATGGAGTGTCTAGAAGAAGAGAGACTGCCTGGATCGGGCCTGCTGGGTGACTGAGGCCTTGCTGTTGGCCAGGCTCTCCCCAGGCTCAGAAGAGCTGTCTGGAGTCTAAGGCTAGAGTCCAGTTAGATTCTGACTCAGTGCAGAAGATAAGGTTTGTGCAGAGCTGGGCAGTGCCTGGCACTGAGTGCAGGGCTAGGCCTGTAGATGCCATTCTCAGCCAAGTCATTTCCCTGGCCCTTTGATAACAAAGCCCTGAGCTGGGTACTGAATGGTAGTGCCAGCCTGCAAAACCACAGGAAGAAAGTCTAGCAAGGAGGTAATTGAGCTCAGGCCAGATACCCAGGCTGGGCATCTCTGGACCCAGTGAACAAATTCCTCCTGAGGACCCAGGTGGAGGCAGGGGAGTAATGCACATCTCTTGCAGCCCTGCGGTGGTGATGGTGCTGTGGGCGGGGAGGGCAGTGTTCCTCTGGAAAGGGAGGAATGTGGAAGCTCTGGGGAGGGGAGGGAGGCTGGGTTCTTGGTATATTAGTATAGCAAACATTCTCCCAGGCCTGATACCTTGACACCTCCTGGAGTGGCAGATGTTGGTGCACAGTTCAGGGTTAGTCTTGTTACTAGGGAAACTGAGGATCCCCTATGGGGGCTTTAATCTCATTAATAAAATAAATTTAAAGTGGAATCACAAGGAAGCTTGAGGACAGTTTTATTTAGACTTTGCAAGAAAAACAACAGAGCAGGCAAACTGTAAATCTTGGCAGCTGCCAGGAATAGAAGAGATGGAGAAAAAGTCACTCCATTTATGTTGGAATTGAATATAATAGAGATAGCTTATCAATACAGGAAAACCATTCCTGAGACTGGAAATGATCTAGTGTGCTGAGGAAGGAACCCAAAAAGTCTTTGGTCATTTCAATGTGTGGTCCTTTATACTCCATACCTCTCCTATTTATACCTGGAGGACCTTTTCTTTTTTCCTCTGAGCATGCTCTGTTCATCGGAGGAAGCCCAGGTAAAGAAAGGCTTCCAGTCTTCCTCTGCAAACTGGCTTCCTCATCTTAACCTTGACATCGCTTTCTCCATACCTTACTCCTGTCACTGTCTTGCCCCCAAGACACAAGCTACACCTACAAATTTCCTCCGAGCTTCTCTTTGAGTCTGTGTGCAACCTGAACGTTGTATATCAGAGGTCCTGGCTGCTAGCCGAAGGAGCAAGTCGCCCGCTCAGCCCTCCTGAGGTTCCCAGATTTCTGAGTGGGGCTAATAAACAGGTTAAATAAGCTGACATTGTCTTTCTTAAAGAACCCCAAGTTTGAGTCAAATGAGACTTCATTGGGATACCAAGCAAGGTTCTGGATTCAGTTTTCCCTTTCCACCATGTGGGTCTCGGGGATGGAACTCGGGCTGTCAGGCTTGGCAGCATGGGTCTTTTCCCAGCGAGTAAACTCACCAGCCCTCCCTTGAGACTCTTAACAACAAGACCCAGGTGACCAAGTCTAAGGAGTCACTAAAAAAGCCATTTTAGCTCAACACAGTGGTCCACACCTCTAATCCTTGCACTTGGAAGGCAGAGGCAGGAGGATGTGAATTCAAGGCCAGCTTGCTTTGCACAGCAAGTTTGAGGCCAGCTAGGGCTACGTAATGAAACCATGATGTCTTTTAAAAATAATAAATAAATAAATAGCCATCCTAGGTGCAGAGGCCAATCTCCTGCAGCTTGAGACCCCCACCCATCCAATGGTCAACTCTTCGTTCCGATACTCCATCCTATGGTTTGCTGTGTCACAGTGGACAGCGCATCCATGCCCGGGGAGGTCTCAGCAACAGCAGCACTGCCCAGTTGGCCACCACATCCCAGGCGAGAGGCTGATCATAGAGGAATAGCAAACACCATTTACTTCTAGCAAAGTGAGGCTCCTGGCATATACCACAGCCTGCCATCTGCTCCCTTACAGGCCTTTGGGTGGTCTGGGTGCTCCCAGCATGCCAGAAAGCCTATAGAGAAAAACACTTAGGATTAGCATTACTAATCATTAGAGACATGCACATTAAAACTGCCGGACTACAAGCACACTCCAAGTAGCATGGTTAAAGAGAAATAAAACTAACTCTGAGTGCAGACAGAGATACGGAACAGGTCCGTCTAGGCATTCAAGATGTTGAAGCAAGGATGTGGTGGTTCCTCCAGCATCAAAATCCCAAGCTACTTAGGTTTCTGGTAGGAACTGTACTCAATTGTGCTGGCTTCGCCAGAGCCAAAAATATGCACATAGTCTATTTGTCATAGTTTGTTTGCCCCCTTTGATCATGCTACTTGAGGCCAGCCTGGTCTACAGAGTAAGTTTCAGAACAGCCAGGGTTACACAGAGAAACCTTGTATTGAAAACAACAACAACAACAACAACAACAAAAGAATGGAGGTGGGGGTTGTTTTTTAATTAGTTTCATGGTGTGTAGTGTGTGTGTGTGTGTGTGTGTGATGTGTGTCACAGCATGTGTGTAGAGGTCAGGGAGTGACTTTGTGGAGTTGATTCTCTTCTTCTGCCTTTATATGGATGCTGGGGACTAAACTTGAGTCACCAGGCTTGTGTGGTAAGTGCCTTTACCCACTGAGTCATCTTGATGCCCTGTTTTGATTGGATAAGTTTTTATATGTTGCCATGGCTGGCCTTGAACTTCCAATCTTCTTGCTTCCAACCCCCAAGGGCTGGAATTATAGGCATGTGCATCACATCCAATTTTAAGTGTTTATAACACACAAAATAGGGCTACAGATGTAGCCCAGTTAGCTGAGTGACTGTCAGACAACAACCCACAAAACACTATCATTTATTATAGATTCTAATTTAGATACATATTATATGAAATTCATACATAACAACATATATGCATTGTACAGAATATATACTATACATTGTTATTGACTTGAAATTTTGTTAAAAACCTGAACATGAAAAATGCATGCCAACCTAAGAGATGGGTTATCTCTCTGTCTCTGTCTCTGTCTGTGTCTCTCTATCATGCACATGTGTGCACTTGGGCACACACACAAATGCACACACACACCAAACCATACAAACTTGCCAAACCTGAGATAAATGGGCTAAACCAAGGGATGTGTTTCACATTGTTTTCTGTACTTGGGTTGGAGGTGTTTCATAATTTAGAAGCAAAACAAAGCATTGCTAAGTGAAATAAGCCAGACATAACAGGCACAAAAAGGACAAATATTGTATAATACTATGTCTGTGTGATAAAAGGATAGTCACATGCCCAGAGACAGAAAGGACGGTAATTACCAGGGACTGCTGGTGGTGGCACTGGCTAATGCTCAAATGAGGACAGAGTTGTGGGTGATTTAAAAAAATGTTCCAGAGACTGATGGTAGTGATGGTTACACACAGTAACTTATCTCCTACATTTTTATTTAGTTTATTACTATTATTGTATGTGTATACACAGGCACACACGTGTTGCCTGTGTGCTATAGCACCTGTGTGGAGGTCAGAGGTCAACTTTTGGGAGTCAGTTTCTCCTTCTACCATGGGTTCCAGAGATTGAACCCAGGTCATTGAGCTTGCATGACAAGTGCTTTTGCAACCGAGCCAGCTCACTGGATGTGGATTACTTTGTTATTTGAGATAGGGTCCTACTAGGTATCCTGGGTTAGCCTGGTTAGCCATATAGTCCAGGATGGCCTCAGACTCATAATCCTCTTGTACTTGGTACACTGTTACGTTATACTTTACTTCTTTTCCCCCTCCCCCGGAGACAATGTTTCTCTGTGTAACCCTGGCTGTCCTAGAACTTGCTCTACAAACTGGGCTAGCAGGAAAGAAAAAAATCTACCTGTCTCTGATTCCAGAGTTCTGGGATTAAAGGCATGCACCACCATACCCAGCTATACGTGACTTTAAAACAACAACACAGGATAGGCAAATATATAGAGAAAGAGAGCAAATTAGTGTCTGCTTAGGGCTGGGGAGAATGCCAGGAAAATAGCTAACGGGTACAATGTTTCTTCCTAGAATTGATTGTGGTAATGGATGCACAGCTGTGACTCCACAGAAAGCCAATGAATAAACTTTTACAGATGAAGTGTATGGTGTGAGCCAGATCTGTTTCAGGAGAGAGGGCGGGGTGTGTAAGGGAGAAGGGAGAGGGGGAGAGGGGAGGAGAAGGGACAGGGGAAGAGATGAGGGGAGGGGAGGGGGAAGGAGAGGGGAGAGAGGAGATGAGGAGAGGGGAGGAGATGAGGGAAGGGGAGGAGGGAGGAGAGGGGAGGGGAGGAGAGAGAGGAGAGGGGAGAGGGAAACAGAGGGAAGAGGGGAGAGAGGAGAGGGGAACTTTTTCTATCACCCTAAGAAGCATGTGGTCTGTCAGTTCAAACCAGTTCCATCATGAGTGTTACACTGTAACCAGGAACTCCTAAAGCCTTCCCAGAGTCCCCTATGCATCTATCCACAGGACTGTGACAAGGGAGTAGAGTCAGCCGTCTGCAGAAAGAGGTTAATGAGAATCGGCTCTGGGTTCCTCGGATTTCGAGCCTTAATTAATACCTGCAAGGCTCTTGATGCCTGCGAAAGAGGCTCTATGAATGTGCCCAGTGCTCGCCTTGTTAGCCCAGTGCTATGCTTGGGAGCTCAGCTCCCTTCAGGGGCAGGGCCAGGCCTCCAGGGACACTGTCTCTCTGGTGTTCTGTCTTGTCCTCCAGGCCACTCTTAAGGTCTGAATGGTCTGGATGGCCACCCTAAATACCAGGCACAGCCTGGCTTCCAGTAGCCCTTTTGTCAGGAGATTTCCACTTTGAGTTGTAGAAGGTAGACCTCCTGCGGAACGGCCTAAAGACACTAAAGATGGCTGGTTCCTACATTAGTTGTGCCTCCATGGGCCAATCCAGCCCTGTGTCCTGTGGGACCAGCCCCTGTCAAGGGTAGCGTGGGGTATGGTACCAGCCTACTTTCCCCTCATGTGGACTCTTCCTAAGCAACTGGCTCCTTCCTGCTCAAATCAAGTGCCAAAAGACCTCAGGTTCTCCAACAAACAAACAAACAAACAAACAAACAAACATGTGGCACAGCTTCTTTCTTCCTTTGATCTGGATTGTCCTCACAGGGAAGGGGCCCTCCTACCATGTCACCCTTCAGGTCACCAACCCAAGAGCATTACACAGTGGCCTCCTGTGCCTTGCTTTGTTTGTTTTTAATTTTTGAAATGTATCTATTGGGAGGAGAGAGACAGTCTTTGTTTTCCATTTACTTAACTTACTTTACATCCCAACCACAGCCCCCCTTTCCTCCCACCTCCCCCCATATAGTCCCTTCCCCCTCTCCCTTTCCCTTCTCCTCTGATAGAGGGGGTCCCCCCCTCCCAAGGTACCAACCAACCCTGGTACATCAAATCACTGCAGAACTAGGCACCTCCTCTTCCACTGAGCCCAGACAGGGCAGCTCTGTAGGGGAAACGGGATCCATAGGCAAGTAACAGAATCAGGGATCGCCCCAGCTCCAGTTTTGGGGGGACTCTCATGAAGAACAAGCTGCCCATCTGCTACAAATGGGTGGAAGGCCTAGGTCAAGCCCGTGTTTGCTCTTTGGTTGGTGGTTCAGTCTCTGGGAGCCCCCGAGGGTTCCGGTTAGTTGATTCAGTTGCTTTTCTTGTAGAGCCCCTACCCCTTCCTGGTCCTTCAATCCTTTCCCCAACTCTTCCACAGCTCCATCCAATGTTTAGCTGTGGGTCTCTGCATCTATTTCTGTCAACTACTGGGTGGGGTCTCTCAGAGGACAGTTGTACTAGGCTCCAAGACCGAGTCTTTCTACATAGTTCAGAATTTCCCTGGAACTTACTATGTAACTCAGGCTTGCCTCAAACTTGCAGTCCTCCTGCCTCAGCCTCTCAAGAGCTGGGATTATAAATATGTACCACCATATCAAGTGGGGCTCCTTTTTATTCTGGGTCATCTGGGTTTTATAAAGAAACGCTCCATGCCCAAACACTTCTGCTACTATGGCCGGAAAGCCATTGTAACTACTGGAATAATTCCCCGGCCAGAAAGGCGGGGGATGGAAACACAGGGGTGGGGTTGGGATCTGGAGCCCCAGGTACCCTCAGCTCTGACATAATGACTCTGGAGATCTTTCAACTTACGGATTCTAGAGGCCTGTGTGCTTAAGAAATTCTATTCTGGTGGGGTGGTGGTGGTGCACGCCTTTAATCCCAGCACTTGGGAGGCAGAGGCAGGTGGATTTCTAAGTTTGAGGCCAGCCTGGTCTACAGAGTGAGTTCCAGGACAGCCAGGGATACACAGAGAAACCCTGTCTCAAAAAAAAAAAAAGAAAAAGAAAAAAGAAAGAAAGAAAGAAAGAAAGAAAGAAAGTAATTCTGGGATATTACCTATACCACAGTTCCCAGTGTCTGTTGTTCCTGGGCCACCACTACAGCTGGAATTTGTCCCAACCAGGGTTCATGTTGAGGCTGAGATCCTCAGTGTAACTAATTACTAGAGAGGTAATTAGGTCATGGGCCACCACCCATATGAATGCATGAATGTCTTTCTCAAGAGATAGATTAATTACAATAGGACTGGATTAGTTCTTATGAATCTAGGTTGTAATGAAAGGAACCTGGAGCCTCCCTTCACTCTGCATATATGCTTTTCTTCCACTGGGATGCCTTTACCAGATACCCAGCACCACTCTCTTGAATTTCATTCAGAACTGTGTAAAATAAACCCCTTTTCTTTATAAACTACCCAGCCTCAGGCAGTTTGGTATGTGTTCTCCCCTAAGTGATTCATCCACGGATACCAGGTGCACATCTTCCTTAAGACACAATAGTCTCTCTTACCTAGTGCCTGCCTCTGGGCACCATTCCCAGTTCTCCACACTTCCCTTAGTGGTGTTGCAACCTGATGGATACAATTTGTCACTCCTCCTGGGTAGATCTGAGAATCCTAACCATCATCCTCCAGTCACCTGTCACTCCCTCCTCCTTCCCCCTCATGGGTTCCTGTTAATCCTCAAACATAGTCAGCCACCATTCATCTCTTTCCTTATCTAGCTCCTGTCAAAGCATATGGGGCTGAGGCTACAGCCTGATGGCGTCCTACTGGAATTCACCCTTATGGCTGAGACAGTTCTTTTCCCTACCTCTCCTGGAGGAGCAGTGTAGAAGATTGGTTCCTGGGTTCAACCTGCCTCCACTTGTGTGACCTTAGACAAGTTGCTTAACCTCTCTGTGTATCATTTGTAATTTAAGGGCAAGCATAATACATGTAGAAGATATTTGTGAGGATGAAATGGACTCATGGGAGACATGGTTGGTATGGCTTTGGCATACAGTAGATATCCAAGGATGGTCCTTGGAGATGCTACTTCAGAATCTCTCTGAACATCCATCACTTATGTCTTAGAATATGTCCCAAGTGTTGAGGGGCAGACATCTTGCAGATGCCCAAGTAACTACAGTGCACAGCCTGACTCCAACCCCTGTTTCAGCAGGTGAGATCTGTCTGCAGTAGAGGGTGACTGAAGCTCACTCCTGTATGATAGACTTATGTCTCCTGGATCCTCTTCCACCCAGCTGCCTCCTGAGGCCTGGGACAGGATCACCCAGGATCACTTAGGGTTGCCTAAGGCGGGGATGCCAACTCTGTGTACGTGGACCATCCAGAGGCAGCATGAAGAAGACTAGCTGACTATTTATAGTTAAGCCTCTCTGCCATTATGCCTTGTATGTAATTTGGGAGGTCTTTTATTATGTTTTCTTCATGTAGATCAGTGGAAAAATAAATGAAAGGGAAAATTATGTGTGTCGTGGTTAAGGAAAACTACCAGGGGAAAGGCATAGTTCATGTCCCCCACCTAATTAGGTGGTGTGTCTAGAGTGTCCCAGGATATACCAGAACAAGAAACGGGCACTGCTCATGAGGCATGGCCCCACCTCAGTAGGAAGAGACTGGGCCTGGAACTTTGGTTTTGATATTGGCTTGCTAGTGCCTTGAGTAGGCCTCACCTGTCTCACATTTAAAACTGGAACCACTGGCTGACTCAGCATTCTGGTGGGTTGAGATGCCATTTCCCTAAAGAGGGCAAAAGGCAGCTTAATGGCAGGAATCCTCAGAGATGCCCACCAGGCATGTCAGTATACATCTATAATCCCACCATTTGGGAGGCTGAGACAGGAGGGTTGCCTGGACAACACCATAAATTGAACAGAAAAGCAAAAAAAAAAAAACGCTCTGCCAAAGATCCCCATCCTTGTGTCCGTGGAAGCCCAGGAGCTGCTGCCCCATCTCTTTTTCTGTTCAGCAGTGTCCATGGGCTGCAAGGGAGCCTGGGATGCCCAAGCCAAGAGAGTATCAACTGTGTCTGCAGTGCAAAGTCTCCTGCCTTCCATGGACAGGCAGGGCAAAAGATTACCACAGTCGGTCACCGAGCTGTGTCTGAACAGCTTCTGGCACACAGATCCATTTCAAGGGGGGTAACCTGGCATTTCTCATTGTGAAACATGGCTAAGCATCTTTTTTTTGGCGGGGGGGGGGGTGGAGTGTTTCAAGACAGAGTTTCTCTGTATAGCCCTAGCTGCCCTGGAACTTACTCTGTAGACCATGCTGGCCTCAAACTCAGAAATCCACCTGCCTCTGCCTCCCAAGTGCTGGGATTAAAGGCATGTGCCACCACTGCCTGGCAGCTAAGCATCTTTTAAACTGAGCAAAACAAAGAGATTCGTGTCTCCATGGTCTGTGCCTGTGACAAGGCTATGCCTGCTGGGATGCTGGTAGGGCAAGTTCAAATCCCTCAGTCGGCTTCCTGTAGGGCAGCAGGCCTGAAAGGTATTCCAAAGATCTGGCCGACTCCCCTCGGGGCAGACACGAACAGCAAATTCCAGGCCTAGTTGTGTTTAGATGCTAAGGGTTAAGGTCACTCAGCCCTGATCCGCATAGGGTCCTCAGGCAGAGAGCGGAGACATCACTTTCAGTGAGGAAACTCCAGAGGGCTACAGAGGTCTGCAGAGGAGGGGAATTGGGGTGGAGATGCACAGTGGCCATGCTGGGGTCAGACCACCAGGGTTCAAGCCCCAGTGTGGCCAGTAGCAGGTATTATAGAACCTTGGGCAAGTTACCAAACCCCTCTGCCCCTCCGTTTATCTTGTAAGGTGGGAATAGTAGCAATAACTTAGAGCAGTGATCATTGGGAGAACTCAATGAGCTGAGTGTACAGCAGAACCTGCCTCATCCCATGCAGCCCTTGTGGTCCAGCACTACCCTGGGCCCACTCTATCAAGGGTAGAGGATGTGACCCCATCTTAAAGGACAACAAAAGCAGATTCCCAGCCTGGGAGACTAGCAGTGTCACAAGGGCAGGCTAAAGGGCTGTGGTCCCACTGGAAGAGGATAGCCAAGCATGCAGGATCAGAGTTCCCCTGACTATACTTTTCCTCTGCAAACCTGTCTGGCCAGATACCTGACACAGAAACTTAAGGCAGGAAGCATCTGTTTGGGCTTAAGGTTTAAGGGAGGATCAGTCCGTCATGGCAGGAAAGGCATGGGAACGGGGTGGCTCGTGTGTGCAGCTTGGAATCCTCAGCGAACATCTCAGCAAAACAGAAAAGAGACAGCTGAGCCAGAAATACAACTGGCTTATTAACCCCAAGGCCTGCCCACCAGTGATGTACGAGGCCCCACCTCCTAAAGGGTCCACAGTCTCCCAAAAGCAGTGCTCCCAGCTGAGGACCATGTGCTCAAGCACATGAGTCCAGGGAAGACATCTCACATTGAAACCATAGCAGGGTTCTCCTTCCTACATCCCAAGTCTGGTGCCTTCCTGTATGGTCAGGATGCTTGGCGATGCTCTGGCTTTAATGTTTCCTCTCCCTGCACCTGAGGAAGCTATAAATGGTTGTCTATGATTCTCCTTCCCCAGGAGCAATGGGTCCATCTGCAGATCCAAGATTGTGTGGCCCAGTACCCTGATCCAGGACAGACTGAAGCCTCAGACCTGGTAGCCTCACCACACAGCTTAGTGGATTTAGAAAAGTAACTGTGACCCCCCTGAACCAACCTCCTCATGACTGTGTGGGGTGACAATCTCCAGCTCAAAGGTCATTTGTGAGTCAGTGGGAGGACAAGTGGTCAGATCCAGCTGGAGGGTTGTCATATAGGAGGTGCTTGGTTTCTCCCATGACTCATTGGGGAAATAAGAGGCCTTGGGACAGATATACCATGCCCATGGGTTTCATTTCCCTAACTTCACGCCATCCCACGCTTTCATTACCAACTCTACCCCTCTGTCCTCGTTTGGATCTCTGCAGATCTCTATCCACTCCAGAGCATTTCCCACACTTTTACAACTAGCCTGAGCATTCAAGCCATGGAATCCCCTGCTTACAATGACCCATACTGCTCATTGTCCCCAGGCCTTAATCCCCAAGACCCATTTGATCTGTCCCTGCTAGCTACTAACCACGACTCCAGCTTCTCCCATGCAAGAGCTGCAGAGTGACTTATTCTCTCGATGTGGCTTATATCCTCTGTCACAAAACGTTCCTATACCCAGAGTAGAGAATAGCTGGGCTTGACCTCTGTAGACCCCTCCCTCTCCAACATTTATGTGTGCTGTGGTTTCCATTGTTTTGTTTACAGTTTATCTGTTTTACTTTGTGTCTGAGTCCAAGTGTAAGTGTGAGCACGCATGTGTCACAGTGTGCATATAGAGATCAATGGACAAGTTACAGCGGTCTGCGCCAGCCAGCTGATCAAAATCAGGTTGGCGGTCTTAGCAGCAAGTACCTTTATCAGTTGAGCCATCCTCAGGCTCTGGGCTATGCTTTGAATGTGAAATATTGCCCGCGTGTTCATATTTTGAACACTTGATGTCCAACTGGGGGGTGTGCTGTTTTGGAAGTTTCTGGAAATGTAAAGAATCAGAACTTAGCTGGAGGAAGTGATCACTGAGATGGCTGCTCTTGGTTCTCAACTTGCCTACATCTGGAATTAACTAGAACCCAAGCAGCTCGGTACACCTGTGGGGGGTTTTTTGTCTTAATTAAATAATCTGATGTGGAAAGACCCACTTTTAATCCAGATAGATCTTTTGAGATGGGAAGATTCACCTTTAATCTGGGTCACACCTTCTTCTTTTTTTTTTTTTTAAAGATTTATTTATTTATTATATGTAAGTACACTGTAGCTGTCTTCAGACAAACCAGAAGAGGGCATCAGATCTCATTACGGGTGGTTGTGAGCCACCATGTGGTTGCTGGGATTTGAACTCATGACCTTCCAAAGAGCAGTCGGTGCTCTTCCCCGCTGAGCCATCTCACCAGCCCTGGGTCACACCTTCTACTGTCAGCCTATATAAAGTTTATTTAGGCTGGAAGAGCATGGAAGAAAAATGCTCATTCTCTTTTCATCTGCTTGCTCTTGCCCTCACTGGCAAGTCCATCCCTTCACTGGCATTAGAGCCTGCTTCTTCAGGAGTCTGGTATATACTGAAGATCAACTGAGACACACAGCCTTGTGGACTGAACAACACTAGATTCCTGGACCTTCTACTGCTAGACAGTCATTGTTGGACTAGCTGTACTACAGCCTGTAAGCCATTCTAATAAGTTCCCTTTGTGATGCTGCTGCTGCTGCTGAATACAGATAGATAGATAGATAGATAGACAGACAGACAGACAGACAGACAGACAGACAGACAGACAGACAGATAGATAGATAGATAGATAGATAGATAGATGATAGATAGATAGATAGATAGATAGATAGATAGATAGACAGACAGACAGATATTTAGATCTATAAGTTCTGTTCCTCTAGAAAACTCTAACTAACACAGTCACTAAGGATATCTTGTCCTTTGGCCCCTTCCTCTCTTCCTTTCTCTGCTTCCTCTCTTGCCTGGATGTGCACTGCTTTGCCCTGCCATGCCCTCACACCCATAGTGACCTGATACCTTTTAAACTGTAAGCCAAAATAAGTAATTCCTCTCTTTATTTACTCACATCAGGAATTTGGTCACAGCTTCACAAAAGTATTTAAATGCAACCTCCAGCCATTGGGAAAACTCTTAGGCAGGCTGTATGGCTTTGCCAACAGCCACCATCAACACGGTTTTTGAAGAAAAAAATTCTCCTAGAAATCTGTGTGTGTGTGAGTGAGAGAGAGAGAGAGAGAGAGAGAGAGAGAGAGAGACAGACAGACAGACAGACAGACAGACAGACAGACAGACAGAGATTCTCCTATTTATATTGCCTTTTGACCTCACAACCAGGAGAAGCCTCCAATGAAGACAGGAGGCGATGTTGGCCCTTGACTTTCTTGCTAGATATCATTCCCTGTTTGCTAGCTAGTGTTCATGGACCCCGTAGAGATGGATGAGGGCTGAGGAGAGACAGGGTGAGTGAGAAAAATAGGTTATAGTGGTTGACTTTCTATAGATTAGAATCACTTTGATAGGGAGCCTTCAGGAGGAAGAATCATACTGATTGCCTTAATTGATGGGGAAAACTCCCCCCAGATGTGCTGGCTCCTTCTGGAAGCATCCCAGATGAAAAGGGGCGGGACAGAAGGACGCTTATTCATCTGTAGCTCACTTGGCCTTCCCTCTTGCTTGAGAGTTAATTTTACCTTGTTGCTGCTGCTGTTTCTGAGTCCTTCGCTGATATTAAAACCAGCATTTGCAGCCTTCTATTGCAAACTGAGTACCACAAGCTCTTCAGGAAACTTGCAGGTTTTGAGTGCCCAATGGGCTAAGGCACTCAACCTTGGACTGTGCAGCACCCAGGTTCTCAGACTCTTGTGGTGTGAGACACCCACTGCGGGACTACTCCAAGGCCTACATCCAGCCTCAAGGTTAAAGCAACCACAGCTGACAGCCTGGCCTTGTCCACAGTGGCTGTACAATGTCTGGATCTTTCTGAATCAGGTGCTTTCATGGTCTCCTCAGAGACACCTTCGCCTCACCTCCCTAACCCTAACCCTAACCCTAACCCTAACCCTAACCTTCCTAGTGGTTCTGTGACAGGGGATTTACCTCCTCAAGCCACCCTCAGATTCATTTCTGTCACTGCCTTTTCTCCTAGAAGGAGATGATCTTGGGCAAGACATCTTTATGATGGCTCCAGGCATCTCCCTTCTGTGGAGGATTTGGGAGAAAGGGTGGAGCCCAAACTCTGTAGGCATCTGTAACCTGAAATACTTAAGCATTGATATCATCTGGATCTGAAACATTCCCTAAAGGCTCACCTGTTGAAGGCACGCATCGTTAGAAGGAGATAAAGCCTATACAAGGGGGAGCTTTGTGGAAGAAAAATGGGTCATTGGGAGAATGACCTTGAAGGAGATTCCAGACCCTTCCCTACTCTCTTTTTGCTCCCTGACAACATGTAGTGAGTGGGTTCCTTCACTGCACTCCCCACTGTGCTGGCACAGGACCAAAAGCAATGGCGTCGGTAACTAGGAACTGAAATCACTGAGGCCATGAGCCAAAATAAAATTTTCCACCCCATAAGTTGTATATTTCAGTCCTTTTGTCATAGTGACAGCAAGATGACGGACATATATTGTTCTAAGACAGCAGTTCTAGACTGGGTTTCTCTGTGTAGCCCTGGCTATCCTGGAACTCACTCTGTAGACCAGGCAGGCTTCCAACACAGAAATCTGCCTGCCTCTGCCTCCCAAGTGCTGGGATTAAAGGCGTGCGCCACCTCTGCCTGGCTAAGACAGCAGTTCTTAACCTTCCTAATGTGACCCTCTAATACAGTAGTTCCTCATGTTGTGGTGAACTCTAACCACACAAAATTATTTTCATTGCTACTTTGTGACTGTAGTTTTATGACTGTTATGAATCATAATGTAAATATCTAGGCTTTCTGATGGTCTTAGGTGACCTTTGTGAAACAGTCATTTGACTCCAAAAGGGGTTGCAGTCCACAAGTTGAGAACCACTGTTCTAAGAACATGGAGTATTATGCAGGGGCATGACATGGTAGGGGTAACTGGAACAGCCCATGCAAACGTGGATGGTTGTTTTTGCTTGCATGGGAACTTTCAAGGGCAAAGCAACTGGCCAGATGGACCGCTCTGCTATGATGAATTGAATATGTTTGGTCCAGAGAGTGGTGCTATTAGGAGGCATGGTCTTGGAGTGGGCGTGGTCTTGTTGGAGGAAGTGTGTCACTATGGAGGTGGGCTTTGAGACCCTCCTCCTAGCTGCCTGGAAGTTAGTCTTCTGTTTGCCTTTGGAACTAGATGTAGAACTCTCAGCTCCTTTTGGAGTGCCATTCCTGCCTGGATGCTACCTGCCTTGTTGATAATGGACTGAACCTCTAAACCTGTAAGCTAGCCACAATTAAATGTTATCCTTTATATAAGACTTGCCTTGGGCCAGAGCTACACAGAGAAACCCTGTCTCGAAAAACCAAAAAAAAAAAAAAAAAAAAA
>NW_022196905.1:244504492-244516779 GCF_008632895.1 Mastomys coucha
AAAAAAAGGGTCATGGTGTCTGCTCACAGCAATGGAAACCCTAAGACACCTGCTGCTGAGGCTTGAAAGCTAAAGGAAAGAAGGCATGAACAGGTTGAGGAGGGCAAACACCAAATATCCAGGCTTGGTCATGCAAAGATTAAAATGTTCATCAGATGCCAAGTTGGTCTCTAAGATGGTTTTAAACTCAAGATCTTCAGCAACTCAGCCAGTACCTTTGAACACACCCCCAGTAACTCTCTTGGACATACACTCCTGTGCAGTGAGCAAACTATGCAACTACACACTGTAGCCCTAGGTGTGCTAGTCTGGAGCCCAGGAGAGTGAGGACTGAGAAGAACCCATAGCTTATTGGATGCTTATTCAAATACTGTGTGCCACATCAATTCTACCTGGCAAAGTGAACAGAAAGCACTAGGGGCTTCCTTAGGGTGGCCTGGGAGCTCTTCTTTCCCAGGTGTTCCAGAACAATCCAGCCTTAATATACAACAACAGCTGCTTCCAAGGTACCATGAGACCAAAGAAGAAAAAGCAATCAGTTCTAGAAGTACAGATTAAATTAGTCAGCCTAATATGTAATGTATTTATGTAAATAGATGTGAGTATGGATACAGTCTAAAATCTAGAAAACAGATCTAGAGATGTTGACATTGGGCAAAAGGGAATATTGGTAAGACATGAGTCATGAAAAACATAAAACTCATGTTCTTTTCTAGTTTCAACTCTGTCATAGTTCTCTTTCTCTCTTTCTCTCTCTCTCTCTCTCTCTCTCTCTCTCTCTCTCTCTCTCTCTCTCTCTCTGTGTGTGTGTGTGTGTGTGTGTGTGTGGTGAACATGTGAATTCAACTTTTCAGGTACAGAAGTAGCAAGAACTGTTTCTATTTTTGTATTTCATAACAGTCCAATGTGTGATTTTCCTTTGAGGCAGCAATTATGAAAGTTGAGCTTTAAAAACAAATTCTGTTGGCCATAAGTGCAGTAGGAACCAGACACTAGTCACTGGATACATTTGTTGAAATGACCCACTTAGGAAGAGTTAAAAAAAAAAATGAAATGAAATTTGTTTGTCGGGGAGGGGGTTGTAAGCTGAATTTTTTCTTTTTTTTTTTTTTTTTTTTTTTTTTGAATCTATATTAAGGAGTTTCATCATGGTGATGCAGATATTTAATCCCAGCACTTGGGAGGCAGAGGCAGGAAAATCTCTGAGTTTAAGGCCAGCCTGGTCTACAGAGTGAGTTCCAGGACTTCCAGGACTACACAGAGAGACCCTGTCTCAATCAACAACAACAATAAAACAAAAACAAAAACCAAAAACCCAACCAACTCTATCAAGGGGGGTGGAGAATTGGCTCAGTACCTAGGAGTACTTGTTGCTTTCACAGAGGGCCTAAGCTTGATTCCCAGCTCCCAGATGGTGGCTCACAATCACCTGTAACTCCAGCCTCAGCAACCAAGGAGCTCTTCTGAGCTCTGCAGGCACCAGACACACAAAATATTAACATAAGTAAATATTCTTTAATTTCAAAAACTATAATAAATCACTCCATTATCATGTTTTAATATGTAAAGTCTATTACTATGCGTTATAGTAATATTACACATTACTATAGTTTAATATGTAAACTATATTAATATATACCTATTTCTTTTTTTATTAGTGGTGGAACTTACTGATACCATGTGGTCCTGAGCGATAACAGGACCAGTTAGATCCCTGTAACTTGAGTCAGAAAGTATTTGTGTTAGCTGGAGTGTATCTGGTTTGTCTTAGGCTAATACCAAATCTAAGCATCATTCTGGAGCCAGAGTCAAGGTACAAGGCTTCAATCATAGTAGATTTGTTCATTTATAGTTTGTTTGAAAACAACTGAGGCTATTCTTAGCTGGCAATTGTGGTGGTTATATGAATCAAGATGGCTGCAGTCATGTCAAGCTGGATCCATACACCAAGGCCAAGATATCATTCTCTTCCTGTAGTTAAGAGGCCCCACTCCCCAAAGGGATTAAGTAGTTGTGTTCCCAGTAGCCTTGTTTTCAAGGGACGGTACACAAGGCTGGGGCTTGAGGGGCCTCGTTCCCTTTCTCCCTTTTCACATTTCATCTCTTTAAAATCATGGTTTTTTTTTTTTTATTATTTTTGAGATTATAATACAATTACATCATCACATTTCAATCTTAATGCAGACATGATGGCCTCTGCCACCATGATGATGACTGCAGTGTCCCCAGAGGAGAGTCACAGACAGGGTAAGTACCAGTTGGGAGGAGGGACACTTAGAGTTTCCCTTGGGACTCAGCAGGAAGAGCAGGAGTTCTCAACCAGGCCACAGAGTTTGAAATGGCTGGCGGGGTAAGCCACCAAATGTCTGTAGAGTCATAGCTGTCATCTAACTGCCTGGGCTCACAGGCCAGTTCATTCATATATATGTGATTAAGGAAATTTGGCCAGTTGGTGAGCAAGCCTCAGTTTACCTGGACAAGCAGGGATACCGACTACAGCAACTGTAAAAATAAAACTCGTTTTTCTACACAAAGCTTTGATCTTCAGATTGTTAGCACTCAGGGAATCTTAGCCTATGTGGTGGATTTTAGGGGAGCCAGTCCCTCTGAGACTCCCAAAGCCAGCTGCTAATTGCTGACCAAAACCAACAGAAGAGGAAGTTGCCCTGCTTGGTTGGTAAAGCTCGGGAGCTGCTTCCTGCCTCCCTAAATCCAGGTCCTTGAGGGGTCATATCGCAAATGCAGTTATTCATGTCAAGCTTTAGCTATGGCAGCTAAATAGCGATCCTCCCCTTCACAAACCCTTTCAGAGAGGAGATGTTATAACCTTCGGGACCTTCTCCAGCTCCCCTGGCCCCATCCTCCATCCCTTCCTTGGGGGTGTGTCCAGTCCTGATCTCACAGCTTAGCACTTTCTGTCTTTAGAGTAAAAAGGAAGTGAGTCCAGCACAGTCTTCACTGTTCACCCCAAAATCATCTTGTCAACTGTGTGCGACTCTGCTCTTTTTCAAAACTCTCATGAACACTCTAAACCCTCTCTCCAACAGGCAAGCAACTTTCTCAAACATATATAAGCCTCACAAATCAAACCTCTCAGGATCTCATCTTTGAAGTATAGTCCCTTTTAGAGCTTGACTGTTGAGATGGAAGGCTGTAGAGGTCAAGTTTCTGGGTCCCAGTTCTGTTTCTGTCTTTTATGGACTGTGAGATCTTAACAAGTTATAGAATATTTGTAAACCTCAGATTTTCTTTCTTCCTTCCTTCCTTTCTTTTTTCTTCCTTCCTTTTTTTTTTAAGACTTATTTATTTATTTTATGTGTATGAGTACACTGTAGCTGTACAGATGGCTGTGAGCCATCATGTGGCTGCTGGGAATTGAACTCTGCTTGCTCCTGCCTGGCTTGCTCCGGAGTAGCTGTCTTCAGACACACCAGATGAGGGAGTCAGATCTCATCACGGATGGTTGTGAGCCAGCATGTGGTTGCTGGGATCCGAACACAGGACCTTCGGAAGAGCAGTCAAGTGCTCTTACCCACTGAGCCATCTCGCCAGCCCCCGCTTCCTTTCTTTTTTTCTTTCTTTCTTTCTTTCTTTCTTTCTTCCTTCCTTCCTTCCTTCCTTCCTTCCTCTCTCCTCTTCCTCTTCCTCCTCCTCCTCCTCCTCTTCCTTTTTCTTATTATTTTTATTGGGCTTTTTGTGTGTGTAGCTCTAAATGTCCTGGAACTAGCTCTGTAGACCAGCCTGGCTTCGAACTCAAAGGTCTGCTTGCCTCTGCCTCCAGAGGCACGCACCACCACTGCCTGGCTAGATTTTCTATCTTTAAAATGAATGTGGAAATATTGTCTCTTTATAAGGTTTCATGAAGTTCAATGCAGAGCAAACAACTAGGTCCTGCTTGTCAGATTCTCCCAGTTTTTGCACCAGA
This sequence comes from Mastomys coucha, assembly GCF_008632895.1. Lineage (NCBI taxonomy): Eukaryota > Metazoa > Chordata > Mammalia > Rodentia > Muridae > Mastomys > Mastomys coucha. Next base: position 244,508,418 of record NW_022196905.1, read on the forward strand.
AATCTGTTCAAGAAGGGTGTCAATCTTGAGCCAACTGGGATGGTTGGCTGCAAGGACCTGAAAGTATTTAGCCTAGTGCAGATGGCTCATACAAGCTCCATTGGTATCAGCTGATTGATGCCCAGAGGATCTCACTTCCCTGTCTTTCTTTCTTTTGCGCATGCCTGCGTGTGTGCCTCCTGACTCCACCTTCCGATTCCATGCACTGGGGTTATGGAAGTGTATCACCACACCTGGCCTTAGCCTTTGGGGTTTCTCCTTCTATTTGTTTGATTATCTATTTAGTTATTTAGCGTGCATATTGTGTGCAAGGATGTAGAGGTCAGAAGACAATTGTGGTAGTCAGATCTCTTCCACCACATGGGTCCTGGGAGTATGTCTTAGGTCATCGTGCTTGGTGGCAGGCGCCTTTACCCACTGAGCCATCTTGCCAGCCCAGACCTTGGCTTTTATAAAGACAAGGTTTTCCTATGCAGCCCAGGCTCATTTTCCACTTGAGATCCTCCTGCCTCAGTGCCCCAAGCACAGGAATTATAAGCTTATGTCGCCATGTCCTGTCCTTATGTACCTTATCAGTTTCCTGGGATATGCTTTGACATCTCTAAACTTCCATTTGTTCATTCATCAAACAAAGGAGGTAAACTTGAGGGCTACAAAGAATTCTTTCTACCATGGCTTGATTTGTTTTTCAGTCTTTTTTTTTTTTAAGAATTATTTATTTCATTTATATGAGTACACTGCAGCTGTCTTCAGACACACCAGAAGAGGGCATCAGATTCCTTTATGGATGGTTGTGAGCCACCATGTAGTTCCTGGGAAATGAACTCAGGATCTCTGGAAGAGCAGTCAGTGCTCTTAACCATGAGCCATCTCTCCAGCCCCCTGCTTTTCAGTCTTGAAGGTAGATGGTACCATGTGTTCATTCTCCTGTTAAACACAGTGAAGAATGAACCCCAAGCATGCTCTAGTGATCCAGCCTGACCAGGGAGAACTGGAAATTTAATCTTGCTGGTGCTACTTTATCTATAGTAGGGACTTATTTAGCTCAGGAAATCATCTTCTCTTTCTTAAATTTTTATTGATTCCTTGTGAGTTTCTCCTCAGGCACCCCAATCCCACTCATCCCCTTGTCTCTTCATGTCCACCCCCCACCCTTGCAATCCACCCCCCAAAGAAAATAAAAAACAAAAATAAAAAAAAATAAACAAAACATTAAAAAACCATCTTGTTGTGGAAGCTGTCGTGTGTCACAGTATGTCCCACTGTATACTCTTTTGTCCACAGCTCTTTATTTGCACATGTTCATTGGAACGAGTCATTGGACTGTTTTGAGGCCTCTGGTCTCTGCTACACCTTCAATACTAGATCCTTACCAGGACTCCTCTCTGATATTCTGTTGTTGCCCTGTGTCATGGAGAGTCTGCAGCTTTAGATCTGTAGGCCCAGTCCTTTCATGGGCTCCAGCAACTCATAGATGAGTTAGATGTTGGGGTGTGCCAATTCAAAGCCCTGTATCCGGGCCTGAGTGGCAGCTGAGTTGGTCAGCCCACCCACTGTCCCACATCCACAGCACCAGATAGCTCAGCAAATCCTATCAGAAAGTGAGGGGGGAGCTAAGACAGTCGATAACCTTTTGTCTGTATGTGGTTATGACAGTCATGGTCATGAACATGTCATAGAGAAGGGGGGGTCATTGCCAAATAAAAGCCTTTCCCTAGGAGGGATATGGGTGGTATCTAGGTCTTAATCATCCTTTATAGAACCCATGCCCAATATTCATATTTTCAGTATACCCACATATCACTAGAAAATAAGGCTTGGATCTAAAAGCTCTTGAGGCTATGGGTCCCATCAGCCACGTGCCCTTACCTGCAGGCTGTAGTCAGAATGGCATGTGGGGATGCTCTAGGTGGCCCTTCTCTGTCCTGGAACTCCCAGCACTTCACTAGCCTTTGCCCACACTCCACCTAAATGCCAGCAGCTAGCTCTGTTGACAGACAGAACAGAGCAAGGAATGCCCATGGTAGAGCACCCCAGACTTTTGGATGTGGACCCCCCGCCTCAGGGTCTACGAACCCAGATGCTATCTCAGATACTTATGTCTATAGGGCAGGTGACCCTAAATAGTTTCCTTAGGTCCTAACTGTCTTGGGAGTGATTGTCTTGGGAGTGATTAACCAAGGCGACAGGATGGCTAGCCTGGGAGAGAGAGTGATGACTTTTCTCTCTGGCAGCGTTCGAGAGGTCTCTATATCCTGAGCTGTAGAGAAAGAGCGATCACTTCTTCCTGGTTTAGCATTCAGTGTCCAACCCAGGACATTTTTACCCTATGTTAAGACATTGGTGCGGGTGGTGGTGGTGGTGGCTCACACCTTTAATCCCAGCACTTGGGAGGCAGAGGCAGGCAGATTTCTGAGTTCAAAGCCAGCCTGGCCTACAGAGTGAGTTCCAGGACAGCCAGGGCTATACAGAGAAACCCTGTATCAAAAAAACCAAAAAAAAAAAAAAAAAAAAAAAAAAAAAAAAAAAAAAAAAAAAAAAAAAAACCAAAAACAAACAAACAAAAAAAAAACATTGGCTAGTTCCAGCATGGGACCAGAAGTGCTCAACATAAGTCATGCCAAGGAGGCTCCTGTTGGTTGGGAGAGTAAATAGGAGTAAATAGGAGCCCCCACAGTGTGGTTATGTTCTCTCTCTCTCTCTCTCTTTCTCTCTCCCTCTCTCTCTCTCTCTCCTCTCTCACTCTCACTTGCTTGCTAGCTTGCTCGCATGTGCGCGCACACACATCTTCTTACAGACCTAGCCTGGCCTTTAACTTGTGATCCTCCTGCCTCAGCTTCCTTTGTGCTGAAATAACAAGCATGCACGGTCATGCCTAGCCTGGGATGGTGATGTCTCCAGAAGCCCCAGTCTGTCAATGAACATCTTCATGACTCATCTTGGCTCTAAAATGAGAGAATCCCTCTGGAAGGGGCCTCAAGGGTAGCCAGAATGGCCACTGGTAGGGTGCTCAGTTCAGTAGTCACCTTGGGTTACCAAGGCAGAAGCAAATAATTTGTAAAAGAATCTGACAAATGTGTGTGCCACACAATTGAGTCCCTAACATAAGTCTTAGGCATTACTGGACAGGTAGCTCAGACAGTATTGCTAAACCTGGCCAGATGTGAACGGAGTCTCTGCTCCTGGAGCTAATCATACTGATTAAAAGAGAATGGTATGCTAGCTTTCAAAAATTTAGAACAGCAGACTTTTTTTCTAGTAAAGAGGGAGAAAAAACGTATTCCTCTTAGTAAAAGGAGTCCTCAAGGAAAAAGAACATTGTGTCCAAGCCGCCAGCTTCTTCACAAGGAAAATGTGGGAGGGACTCTTTTCTCTAAGTCTTCTCTCCTTAGGGGGAAACAGGCATGTTTGCATGGGTTTGTTACAAATCATTTGTAAAAAAAAGAAAAAAAAAAAACTGTCTGGCATCCCTCACAGCTCTGAAAAGCACCGGGAGGTTCGTTCTGGCTGCAGAGAGGTTAGCAGACATGCTAAGAGGGCAGCAAGAGGCTTCTCTTATTTTATTCTATTAGTATTCATTTTATTTTTGTTTCTATTTGTATGTGTTCGTATACATGTGCCATGGCACACATGTGTAGGTCAGAGGACAATTTGCAGGAGGAGTCAGTTCTCTCCTTTTCCCGTGTGGGTCCTGGGGATCAAACTCCCATCCTGAGGCATGGCAGCAAGAGTCTTGATCCACTGAGCAGTCACCCTGGCTGTGCTCCCACTTCTGATATGGGGTTCCATTGTTTTTATTTTGGCCCTGTTGTGACATAAATCTACTAAGTGTGCCACTTCAGGACTGGCTGGCCTTTGTCCAACTGTGGGCTCTGAAGTACCCATTCTGTTCCATTCATGATCCCAGAATTTCATCGAATCGCCCTTAAAGTCACTGATATGACAAGCATCCATAGTTCTAGTGGTAAAAGCTTTTCCTTTCTCTGATGACCTTAGAAGGGAGGTCTGTGGAAGAGGACATATGTCCCTCCAGTTCCTTGTCCCCTTTGTTCAGCTGGCTCCATTGATCCAGCCCTATCTGTCTGTTGATTCATGAGAGTCCTACAGCTACCTATGGCCAGCTTGACACTCCTGTATCCCTACCCATAATTCTTTCTTTTTGCTCATACTGGGGGACACATAGGTGGCCTTCCATACTCAGGATGCTGAGGGCAAGTGTACCAGGCAGGTGAGCCCAGAGAAAGAGGTGGAGCTTTAGCTTCTTAGATGGTGAAGAGAAGGGATCCAAGTTCCTACAGGAATGGACAGCCACTGTTGTGGGTGGTTGAGCATCAACTTTTGCTTCTCTTGTTATGGTCTTCTACATTGTGTGTGGGTGTCCACCCTTCCTCCTTCCTTCCCATTCTTTCCCAGTTTCAGAAAAAGACCTTGAATGATTATCAGCAGGTCCCATCCATCTGGTCACAATGATCAGGTAAGGGATAGATCAGTCCCAACCAAACCAGAAGGGACTTTTGATGGGCCCCTGGGGAAGATGTTCCCTGGACCATTCCTAAAAACACTTAGAGAAAGGCCTGGTGCATCCTCGGATGGCCAGAGTGTGAGCTGGGTCCAGAACACTTTAAGCCTATGCTGTGTTGGACATGTCCAAGGCCCAACAGGAAGCTCATAGCCAGAGGCAGGCAGCCAGGGAGAATTCCAGAGCAGTGAGGCTTGTCCTGCCTGAACTTTGGCAGGGACCCTCAACTCCCTCTGAACCCTTCGATTACATGAGTCAACCCATTCTGTTGTTTGCTCTCCTTTTGGGTGTTTTCCTAAGAGTTCTAATGGGAGACAATGTTGAATGATCTCACAAAAGTGGAATTTGACGTCTTTTGCCCTGGGACAGGGACCACCTGAGTCCCTAGGAAAGAGGCAGTCTGCCTAGGAGCAGGCAGATTGATGGCTGTGCCCTATCTAGAGAAACAGCCGTGTACCTCCAGCTCAGCAGCAATGGGAAAGTGGTCTGGGGTGAATCATTTCTAAGGGGACAGAGAGGGAACAGATCTGGAGAGAGGAAAGTGGACCAGAGTTCTCCCAGCTGGAGGCTCCCTTAGTTAATTCACCTGCCTGCTAACTGCATAGTAGAGTCCACTTAAAGAAATCAGAGAAGCTGCCACTTTGAAAAATGTGTGGAGGTGGGTGGGGGAGGAGGCAGGTAATTATGCAGGGAAAAATCATCCTTGATGCTCTTCTAGAAATATGCACGCAGCAGAGAGAACAGCCAGAGAGACAAGGGGAGAGAGAGGGTATTGACAGAAAATGTGCATTGTGCCTCTCAAAGGCATGTAGAGGCAGAGGGAATAGCACCTCACATGCCTATCTGACCGCTGAATCCTTGGAGGGAACATCTGAGACTTCATAGGACACCTCTAGTGGCACTCTGTGTGTGTGTGTGTGTGTGTGTGTGTGTGTGTGTGTGTGTGTGTGTGTATGTGTGTGTGTGTATGTGTGTGTGTGTGTGTCTGTGTATGTGTCTGTGTGTGTGTGTCTGTGTGTGTGGTCTCTGTGTGTGTGTGGTCTCTGTATATGTGTGTCTGTATGTGTGTGTGTGTGTGCTGTGATCTGTGTGTGTGTGCATCTGTCTGTATGTGTGTGGTCTGTGTTTGTGTGTGTCTGTGGGCAAGACTTGTGATCTGTGTGATCTGTGTGTCTGTGTATGTCTCTGTGTGTGTGTGGCATTTGTATGTGTGTATGTATCTGTGTCTCTGTGGGTGTCTGTGTGTATGTGTATCTGTAGGGGGGCCTGTGTGATCTGTGTGTCTCTTTGTGGTATATGGTCTGTGTGTGTGTGTGTGTGTGTGTGTGGTCTGTGTGTGGCATTTGTGTGTGTGCGTGTATATGTGTATCTGTGTATGTTTGTGTGTGTGTGTGTGTGTGTGTGTTCAATAGTTTCCCACCTTCTGTTTTTGTTTCTACCTTATTTTTTGAGGCAGGTCTCTCAGTGAATCTAGAGCTCATCCATTCAGCGAGACTGCCTGGCCAGCAGTCCCCAGGGGTTCTATGACCCCAGTAAGGATTTGATTTTTATGTGGATTCTAGAGGACTGAACTCAAGTTTCCCATGTGTGTGTTCATTACCCACACCGGCTCTTCCTGCCCCATGACCAGTGGGGCTGGACACTTTTCATACCCAGGGAGAACAGAAGAGAACTTACATTCAGCAGGGGAAGGAGCTGTAATGTGCCAGAGAGAGCCCTCCACCTTATCCCTTTTGCCCTCAGATCCTTTGTACCCACACCCTAAGTGACAGGGGGGCACCGGAACTCTGAGAATCGGTTCTGAGGTTGTGAACATTGGACACAGATAATTACCCAGCTGTGAGTAATCTGGACGGTTCTTAGGGCTATTTCTGCATAATTATAAATATTTGAGGATATTAAGCTCCCAGGTTACACATCAAGGCTATTATTTGAGCTTCGGTTGGCTGCTGAGCGGAAAATGCAAACATCTTTCCGTTCCTCCCTCCTCGGGTGCTTACAATACATTATGGGATTCAACAGGGGAAAAAAAAAAAAAAAAAAAAAAAACAGCACCGCAACAACCTGGAAACCAAGCCCGTTGCTAATATTTCTAAATAGCTTTAAATAAAAAAAGGAATGTGACCACTCTAGTTAATTGTGGTGGGTTTGCAATGCATTTTTCTTCGAGGGTTAGGAAAGCAATTACCATCAAACAACCTACTTGTGCCTTCATTGTGATAAAATGTTCCCCTCTAATGGGATCCACACACCAAGCAGTGGGTCTTTATAGCACTCAATATTCCGGAAGTTCTCCCACAAGGGGGTTCCTTGGCATGTATCAGAGTTGTGTCTAGTTCTCAGAACCTGTCATGGTGCAGGATTGATTCCTAATAGGAGATGGGTCCTCCTGGCAGGTAGAGTGCCATGGAGAGCCACGCCACCCTACCTCTGCCTGGTGGCCCATGTGATGCTCAGAGGGGGCATCCAGCCTCCGGCCCTTATCAGCTGATCCTGTCCTTGTACTCACTGATGTCTCATATTGCCCAACTCCCTCCAATCCTGGAAAACAGAGGGCCTCTGTCAGACACCCTCTGTGTCCCCTGCCATCTCCTACTCTGAAGCTGTCTCCTGCTTGGCCACGGCTTCCACACAGTTTCCTAAGGGGTGGCTCCTCAGTCTCCACCCCCCTTTTCCATTATCTCTAGAGGCCATTGTTCTGTGCTTTAGAGCATCGTGCACACATCTCAGGGGCTTCTTGCATGCTCTTCTCTCTTGGTAGTCCTTAATTCTAGGCCTTTGCTTGCCTCTTCTCCCATCTAAGACCTACCTTTATCTTGAGTGTTGCTGTGAGTCACACTGGTCACAATCCTCTCCTCTCCTCTCCCTGCCACATCCAGACTTAACCTGGTATAGTCACAGCTGCTACAGTGACATCCCTTCCATACCAAACCTCTGGACTACAGCTCGGTATGTTGTGGTTCCTTCACTTTTTTATTTGGGACTCCATGGCTACAGATATGTTTCCTCTCAGTGAAAGGAGTCTGGTCTTAACACTCTTTACTTAACAATGTTTCCTCAGATGGCCTACACCCCAACCCACCCCAACTAGCTGACCCAATAGGAATTCTGGCACCAGCTTTCTCGGTCCGCTAACATCAGACCCCAGTTCCTAGGGTCACGGTGAGACACAGGACATTGATTAAGATACAAAATCAGGACTCTATTTACCACATCATTCCCCACAGAAGACCACTGGAGGAGGTGTTCCTTGACACACATTCTTGCTTCAGGCTAGCAAAATCGGTCGCATGTAAGGCAAGAGGGGAAAAGCTTACTCTGACAAACGATCCAGCATCGTTTTTTGGAAACCCAAGGTCTCAAACCAAGGTAGGACAAAGCGAGGGTCCATCTAGACAGTCGTACACCTCATACAGACGTCTAGCAGTCTGTGCCCGGTTTCTTTTTCACTCATTATGCTAGGTAGGCAAAGGTGTAGAACAGGATGTAGAACCCAGTCAGTCCAGGCAAACCAGATGGATCCAGAATTCTCTGCCCAGAGCCCACAGGCTGCCACGAGGAGGACAGCATGGGCCCTGGGCGCCCCCTAGAGGCTGTGAGGACCACAGCCACTAAGAGAGCCACCTGACTTGAGAGGGCCCTGGCATTAATTCCTGCCGGGTAACTAGTAAAATGACCTCCATAAAAATGGGCAAGGACAGAGCAGAAACGTTTGACATGAAATACAAATGCCCAATAAAACTTCAAGCCAATGTTTTCAAAGGCAGGATCTGTCGCAAGCCCTCACAAGCAACAACTCCTTTTAATCTCACAACACTTGTTGAGGAGTGGGGGGGGGGGGGG
>NW_022196905.1:244517419-244528571 GCF_008632895.1 Mastomys coucha
GAACTCAGAAATCTGCCTGCCTCTGCCTCCCAAGTGCTGGGATTAAAGGCATGCGCCACCACCACCCACTTCTTGAGAGCTCTTGAACGAGCCTGAAATTTGAGTGTGTTGGCCCTAAGTAAGAAAGCCTGGCCTCCATCTAAAGTTTTCAACTTCCCTAATGCTTTGGGACCCTTTAATACAGTTCTTCATGTTGGGGTAAGACTCCCCTACACCATAAAAATTATTTTTGTTGCTACTTTATTTTTTTAAGATTTATTTATTTTATATATATGAGTACACTGTAGCTGTCTTCAGACACACATCAGAAGAGTGCATAGGATCCCATTACCAATGGTTATGAGCTACCATGTCGTTGCTGGGAATTGAACTCAGGAGTCTGGAAGAGCAATCAGTGTTCTTAACTGCTGAGCCACCTCTCCAGCCCTTGTTGCTATTTTCTAACTGTAATTTTACTAGTGTTATGAATTATAACGCGAATATCATGTTTTCTAATGGTCTTAGGCAACCCCTGTGAAAGGGTGGTTAGACCTCAAGGGGTCACGACCCACAGGTTGAGAACCACAGGCCTAAGTCGCGTGTTCTTTTACTCGAGAGACAAAAACAAGAGGAAAGAAAGGTCGACAGGATGTGGCTCCTGGAAGGTGGGCTTGACTCGTCCCCAGTACAGTCTACCCTCCAAAGGCCATTCCCTTCCTTCCCTCACGGTTTTGGTCTCACTGGGTTCCTTTGAGACTCGATAAATCACTGTCTGGAAACAGTCGACCAGGGGCCTCTCCTGTGTTCAGCGCTGACCAGTGTCTGTTGAGTCTGTGTCCTGCTGGGCTCCGCCGTTTCCTGCTTAGACTGCCTTAATCAAGAGTGTGCTTGTTTGCTGAACCTAAACTAGGGAGGCCAGCCAGGGTGAGGGCTGTTGGGACCAGTGGAATATACCCCTTAATCCTAGAACCCCAAGATATGCACCCCTCTGTCACTGGGCTTATTTTCCCTCAGTCAACAACCCTTTGTTTCATCCCCCTCGACCTCTTCCTGTCTGGAAGTTTCTGCTTCTTGCCACTCAGCACACTGCTAATGTAAACATCTTGTGACCTCTGTCCTTCCTGCCGCAGCTCCTTAGCTGCCTGTTCTCTGGAGGTCCTCGCCTTTCCGAGCCAGCTCTCCTTGTTTGACAGAACGTATCATCGGTCTCTGGATTGGCTCCCTTGGGCCCTGGTCCCCGAGAAGGGAGAGTACTGTCCCTCTGCCATTGCTGGGGGTGAAGGGGGCACCCCTCTCAGACCATCCAACACAGCCCCCGTTTTCCCTTCTCAATGACTCATTTTATTTGCTGACCTTTGTTACCGTTGCCTAGATACCTTTTGGGGTCCTTAAACTTCTCTTAGATACCCAGCCTGGTGCCCTGAGGCGGTTTCTACGAAGCCGCTTGACCGAAGAGTTATACTCATTAAACAAACAACCATCATTTCTTCTTCCCTCTTTTGTTTCACCTTTCATTGAGGAACAAAGGGGGAGAACCGTATTTATTGAGCATTACCCGTAGATCCAATAAGCAGTCTCTTAATACTGTATTTCTTCCAGAAACAGTGTCTCTCCTGCCCTCACAGAAGAACATGTGGTCAAGAGGAAATTGAATAAAGTCCTTTAATCAGCCACAGTAGTATTCGAATCATTTAATTTAGGATCTGACAACCACAAATTACTCTATTTTTCAAGCCAATTTTAGCCAAGCAGGAGAACTGGCCCCAGTCAACTTAAGCTTAATAAATGCCTGATGATGGCAGTTTCAAGGGAGGGTTTTTTGTTTGTTTGTTTGTTTTGTTTTGTTTTGAGTATAAACAAAGCTGAGCTTCCATGGTGCACTAACCCGCCGCGGTTTCTTGGATATGCTCCCTTTCTGGCTCCCTGTGGCTGGGAGTGAATCCTGTGGGCAGCCGGCAGCACAGTGAGCTATCACCTCTGCTGCTGCTGCTGCTGCTTTTCCTTCCTGGCCCTGAGTTCTCCTGGCCAAGAAAACAAGTCAAATCATATTAGAGGCAGGCAGGAATGGCCCATGGCAGCTCACCCTCTGCTGCACTGGAAGTAAAAAAACAAAACAAAACAAAAAAAAAAAACACAAGATCCTTCAGAGTCAAAACAACTTCCGCTGGACACACCAGAGACGGCAGTTGCCAGAAAGCCAGTAAGAGGCCAAAGGCATGATCTCACGTTCAGAATCAGTTCAGCATACAGCACAAGCCCCCAGTTGATAATTCCCCCAACTACCAGGCAGATAAGGGCGAGATGGGAAAACCCACAGGACTTCACTTTCCCCTCTATGGAAAGGACAGTCTGTACCAGACAGTTGCTTTTAAGCTGGCCCTCCCATTTTTTCCTCCGGTAATGCAAAGTATTCAGATACTCGGGTCTGTTTTCCGTTGCCACAACTGAATACCTTACATTCAGCTTAGAAAGTAGCTGATAAAGTCTAATGGCTCCGGGCTCAGTTCTGAGGCTCGAAGATTCTTCTTGAGGTTGAAGTACTACATCTATCAAGGTTCCTCTCACTCGTGGAAGCTGTGTGTAGATTTCTGAAGTGGTGCAGGGTTTTACATAGCAAGAAGGATGCATACAAGGGTCAAAGCCAAATTTATTTAGCAGATGTGCTCTCAAAATAGCCTATTACCCATTAATCCAACCATCCTTCATGACCTAAGTTTGACCCCTGGAACTACATTGTGGGAGGAGAGTGAACCCTTGAAAGTCCCTCTGATTTCCACATGCACATAGCTCTCGACACACACACACACACACACACACACACACACACACGATCTCACATGCATACACACACATGCATGCATTTTAAATATAAATATGAGTAATAATACTTATTATTCATAAATAGACTATTTTTTAAAGAACCTGGTACAGCTAGGGAACTATAGAATTTTCACAACATCCGTTGTTTTAGGCTGCCTGGAACAGGGATGTGTTACTGCACAAACAGAACTCTCAACAACGAGTTTATGAAAGGTGGATGTAACACACAGCACCCGAGGGAATCTCTGGGAGGGGAGAAAGCCAGCTGAGAAAAGCCCTGTCAGGCTTCTGGAACTGTCTAGCCACAGGCAGTGTCTTTGAACCTGGTTGCAGGTGTTCGCTTGTCTCCTGGCTCTGCAGGTGGAGCTCGGTTCTTTCTGCTCTGTGTCAGGGGGCTCTAGTTCACTGAGCTGCTCATGACATTAGCCCGGTCAGTTCAAGAACCACCATCAACTAAGGGGACCCCTACTCTTGGCCCCTCTGAGAGAGACTCAAAGGGACGGGGTGAATCATACAGTCTAAGTCAGAGTCTGCTCAGGCACATAGACAATTGTCAAGAGGCTGCACCCAGAGCCTCCTGGGAAAGTGTTGTGGATTGAATGCGGGATGTCCTCTCATAGACCCTGGCACTTGAACGCTTGGTCTCCAGTTGATGGCACTGTCCTAGAAGGTGCTCTCCTTGATGGTGGCTCTGCTTCCAGAGGGGACCAAGAAGGAAGCCATCTGCAGAGCCCAGGAAGCAAGTGAACATTTAGAAAGTGGCGCCTCAGTGAAGGAAGCAGAGTCCTGGAGTCAGGTCTTGAGGTTTTGTTTCCTAGGAGATGGGGCTTCTTGCTGCCTCCCCGACCCCTGCATCTGTCTTGCTGTCTCTGTCTCTGTCTCTGTCTGTCTCTCTCATTTTGTTAGTGAGACAGGGTCTCACTATGTTGCCTTGGCCGGCCTGAATTCATGGAGATCCATCTGCCACTGCCTCCCCCGTGCTGTGATCTTGCCATTGCTCCCACCAAGATGTGAGGATGTGCGGAGTGCCAGCTGCACACTCCATCCATGATGGGGCTGTCTGCCACCATGTCTTCCCTTGTTTTGTTTAATCTCATTCACATTGATATTAAAAGGGTAGGACCCCTTTAGACCCCCCTAGAAAAAAAGAGATGGGAACAGGGGGGGCTTTAATTAGGTCATAAGGATTCTGCCCTCATCTGTACATTGACCCATTCATGGATTAATAGTTAATTAATTCTTGTGGGATTCCACATGCTATGGAAGTTTGTCTTTGGACTTTGTATGCATTCCTCTTGCCAGACACACTATAGACAGTCCCCACCAGCAAGGCAAGGCAGACCTCCCCAGATTCAATTCTTCAACATTACATTATCAAAATAAACCATTTCTCCCTTAAATCGCTTGTTATATGTTTGGTCATAGATACAAGTGAGAGGGTAGTAGAGTCAGGCATGGTGGTTCAGTCTTGTCATTCTAACACCTAGAAGTCTGAGGCAGGAGGATCTTGAATTCCAGGCCAACCTGGGCTACACAGTAAGTTCAAGGCTAGCCTGGGTTCCATGGTGTGATGCTGTCTCAGCAAAATAAAAGCTACAGCAGTTGATGGTGGTGGTGGCGGTAGGTGGTGGTGATTGGGCTGAGCCATGTCTACTGGGGATGTAGCTTCATGGTAAAATGCTCATGCAGTATGTACAGAGCCTTCAGTTTTGTCTGCAGCACCACAACAGGTAAATAAATAATTAAAAACTAAAAATTTTAAAATGGATGTGGTAATGGAGCTTTAAGGGAAGGCAGCTGAGGCCCTTACACACCAGCCTTGCGGGTCGCCCTCACAGCTACCTGAACCCTCAGCCTAGCCTAGGACGAACTTTCCCAACAGAACTTGATTACGCTCATATATATTTATGTGTGTGTGTGTATATGGCTTGATTTTTCCAGACAGGGTTTCTCTGTGTATCCCTGGCTGTCCTGGAACTCACTTTGTAGACCAGGCTGACCTCGAACTCAGAAATCTGCCTGCCTCTGCCTCCCAAGTGCTGGGATTAAAGGTGTGCGCCACCCCTGCCCGGCATGCTCGTATCTTTATGTACTCTTGAACCCCATCCTTGGATCCTCAGACACAGGATGAGGATCCTTATACAAGAACACTTGTAAGAAGTAAAGGAGATAAGAAGTGTATTGTAAACAGTGAGCAATGTCTTCTCCAACCAAGGCACGATGGGAGAGCAAAGACAACAGACACGTGGAGACTGGAGGTTTGATTTTGTTCTGAAAAAAAAAAAAAAGAATGTTCTTGAAATGGATATGAGAATAAAGTATATTTTATTAAATAAAATTTTAAAGCTAGAATAGTGTCATATGCCTTTAATCCCAGCACTCAGGAGGCAGAGGCAGGTAGGTCTCTCTGAGTTCGAGACAGAGCTACATAGAGATCTACACAGAGAATTCCAAGCCAGCCAGGACTACATAGAGAGAAAAAAAATTAAATATGATCATATGCATGAAGGTCTATAAATATGACTCATTAAACATAACTACTAAGTACTTTATCTGTGTTCCCTTTGACCTTTTTTTTTAAATGTATTTATGTGAGGGTTTTGCTTGCATGTACATCTATATGCTATGTGTGTAACCTGGTGCTTCTGAGGCATCAGATTCCATAGGCTCCCTGAGACTGGAGGGACAGATGGTTGTGAGCCTCGGAGATGGGAATTGAACGTGGGTTTTCTGTAAGAATGGCCTAGACATATCTACCCCCACGGTGGCTAGAGATGTACCTCAGTGGACAGAGTGCTTGTCTAATGTTCATAAAGCCCTGAGCTCTCTTCCCAGCATCATACACACTACCTGTGGAGGTGAATTCCTGTCCCCAGCACTCAGAAGGATTACAAGTTCAAAGCCATCTTCAGCCGTGCAGTGAATTTGAGACCAGCCTGGGATACACAGGACACTATCAGCAAAATAAAAAAGGGTGCACCCAGGGCCACTTGTCCATTGATTCTATGTAAGGCAAGCGCCTTTACGACTCTTCTTTACCCCTAGCGCAGCTACACCCTCAGCTTCTTTCTGCTGCTGTCTTTTTCTCCTGCCAGGGTTTTTGCTTGTGCGTGCGTGCGTGCGTGTGTGTGTGTGTGTGTGTGTGTGTGTGTGTGTGTTGTATCCATTATACTTATTTGTTTGTTAAGACAAGGTCTTAAAGCTCAGGCTGGCCTTGAACCTCCTATCTTCCTATTTCCGTCTCCCACGTCTTGGGATTACAGGTGTAAATCATATAACCAGCCAGGAAGTTTCTTGCTCAGACTCTAACCACGTTGGTTCCCTCCCTCACGTCAGTAGCCACTTCTTGTCCTTCTGAAACAAACTCTTGGCCTTCTTGACCTTGGCCTGCAGCCATATCTCAGTGTGGCCCATCTTCCTTGCTGAAGCACAGAGGCCAGCTTGTCTTCTGATGTTGAGATTCTCTGGCATGAATTGTCCCAGGTTCCCTACATCCTTAAAGCTCTTAAAAACAGAGAGTGATCCTACGAGATAGTTCCACATCACTCCTTTCCCGAGCCCCCAGGGGACACAAGGAGAGGTCTGATGACAAGTCTACCCTGGATAAGCTGTGGATTTCTGGTCTTTTCCAAATGTCTCTGGGGGAGAGTAAGGGTCTCTGTCCTTACATGAGAGGGAAGGTGTCCCTGCCAGCTAAGGAAAGCTGCATCTGAAGCAGGCCCCCACAGCCCCCACTCTGCCACCCTGCTGCTTATTCCGTTCCTTTTAAGGCCTCCTGACTAAATCTGTTCAGAGAAGAATTATGATGTCCCTTTGTCTGAATAACTAAAGGGTACCAGAACTGCTTGGTCTGGAGGCCAAATAAAATCCATGTTCTAGGCAGACCGGATGGCTCAGTGGGCAAAGGTTCTTGCTGCCAAGTCTGGGGACCTCAATTCAATCCTCAGGACCTACAGAGTAAAAGGAGAGAATCAATTCCTACAAGTGATCCCCTGACCTGTATGGCATGTGTATGCCCTTACCCACCCACAAACTAACTAACTAAATGTAAGAAAATTAAAAATAAAACAACCAAGTTCCAGGAAGGAGTAGAGGAGGCTGGAGAGAAGGGCAGGCCATGGGTGTGGTGGAGACAAGAGGACCCTGAAGTCAAAGCCAGCCTCGGAAGGAACACAGTACTTCAATATATCCGGGCATCTCTATCCCCAAAGGGGGAGGGGTCTGAGTTTTGTTCTCAGTGTGGCCCAGGAGGAGACAGATGGTCCGAGAAGAGAAAGCAGTGCCCAGAGAACATGCATACCAGTAGGTCTATCTCGGATGATTAAATGGCAGTGGATAAATTTAACTAATGTGAGTAATGGGGACATGGAGGGGAAGTGAAGAGACATAGAATATTCTAGCAACATAAGGAAATGAGAGGAAAATGACTTTGCAACAAAATGTCAAACGTCTGTGCCTGGAGGAGATGTAATCTGGCCATTGCAAGCTCAAGGGAGGGGGGGAGTCTGTGGTTATTTCAAGTAAGTTTTAATTCACTTTAATAACATATGGCTAAATCCCTTCAGGCCCATGCCCTGGAACAGAACTAGGAGTCAGAGAGAGCCGTCCAGATTTGTTAAGAGGGACAGTTTCTTGTTCGTTGTGTTTGTTTGCTCGTTTGTTTTTGAAGTTATGCTTCTATCCAGCCAACCATCCAACCATTTATTTGATTGAGAAAAACCAGCCGGTTCTCTGCCAGTCTACAAGAGATCTGGAAGAGCGGAAAAGACAGAGATACCTGAACAGAAAGTAGCAGTGTAGGGCTTCATCCAGACCTAACCTTTGTTGGTTCATGGGACTGATCTGTGATTGAAGGGGGGGCTTGTGGGATGGTACTCGTCAAGCTGGAGGACTGAATGCGTTCTCCAGACAGACAACTAAGCCAGGAGCAATCCACATAGAAGGGCTTGCACCAGACAAGGGGACAGTACCACGTGCAACACTGGGATGCTTGTTATAATCATGGCTGGGAAGGACAGCCAGGAAGAGGAGATGGGATGAGACGAGAGGAAGGTCAGAGAGGAGATTCAGGACCAGTGGACCCCTAATGAGGAGCAGCATCTCAGGAAGGAAGAGCCTAAAGACATTGAAAGAGCCCCTTCAAATCCACCAATGCCCCCAACTTAAGCCTTATCCTTCAAAATGCAACTCAGAAAATCACTTCCCCCGAAAGTCTTTCTGCCTGGCTCAAGCTGGAGCGGACTACACTTCTCCTATGTGGGGTTTTCCACCCATCAGCCTCCTCACTCCATCCCCTGCCCCACACTGAGTTGGCTTACTGATAGGCCTGCCTGCCTCCTGCCCAAACCTGCAACACCTAGCTCTAACGCTACCCCTTCTCTACCGACACACACCTATGCGCGGCTTCCTGGATCCTTTCCTGTCTATAGAATCTTCTACCAAAGATGGATAAAGTATTCTGGAAAAGTACCTTTGGAGTAGCAGCTCTCAAGTTGTGTGTGTGATGGGGGAGGAGGGGAGGGAGAGGAAGAGAGAGAGGGAGAGAACAAGACCTAGTTTAACAATGTATCCTTTAAGAAAAAAATCTTTCCTTTTCTTTGTGGTGCTCAGGATTAAACCAAGGGCTTATACACAATAGGCAAACATTCCACTGTTGAATTCTGGCTCCATTAATTGCCTTTTTTTTTTCCAGAGACTGGGTCTCGAAAATGTTTATGAATGAAAACTTGATTCTTTGAATCTTTTGGAAATAAAGAATGTGTTGCCATTGTAACATCATTGCAAGTGGCCTGCACTGTGTCAGTAAGCACATTGATCTTAGCTCCAGCCATGCACTTCTCTGAAAATTGGTGGGTGGTGTGCAGAGGGACATGAGAGTCTTACCTAGTGAAAATATACGAAGTGTAGGCAGGAAGTCAGGCCAGAGACTCACCTGTCACATGGAAGAGTATACAACACAGGGAGAGGAATCATTTGAATCCCACGTGTGCCATTCAGTGGTTTAGTAAGTTTAAGTTTCTTATATTCTGCTTATATTCCCCGAAGCTATTTTTTTTAGAATTATTTATTTTATGTATATGAGTACACTGTAGCTGTCTTCAGACACACCAGAAGAGGGCATCAGATCTCATTACAGATGGTTGTGATCCACCAGGTGGTTGCTGGGATTTGAACTCAGGACCTCTGGAAGAGCAGTCAGTGCTCTTAACCACTGAGCAACCTCTCCAGCTCCCGAAGCTATTTTCTTACACACGTAATGCAGATTAGAACATCTATCTTATCCACGCCCCAAACCAGGGATCAAACCTAGCATATAATGCTGCTATAATGTATGTGAGACAAGGGCTCTACCACTGAACTATAACCCCAATCTTTTTTTTTTTTTTTTTTTTTTTTGGTTCTTAAAGTCAAGTTAAGATAATGTATGTAAAACGCGAGGCCTGGTCCTGGCAGGAACAAATTTGTCCAGGTATGCTTATGTGAAACAGTTCTACGTTTATGTAGAACAGTAATGTGCCACAGCGACCAGCAGATGGCGATCGAGGCCAGCGGTCTGAAGAGCTCTAAAGCCTTTGGGGTCCAGGCACAAGTTTGGTCTTACTGGAGCCAGGTGAATCCCATCACTCTCAAAGCTGAAGCTCGAGTATCACCATGAGTTTGAGGACAGCCTGAGTTATGAGTGCTAGCTAGTTTGAACTACGGGGGAGGAGGCAAAAGAGTGGGTGGCCTTGCTTCCTCCCACCCCAGCAACCTAGAGTGGACTCTCAATTCGGCCTCAGATGAGGAAAGCTAAAGCTATACAGACCCAAAGCAGGGTTCCAGAAGTATTCTCTTGATTTGGTGTCTTGGTGAGTGCAGGAAAATAGTCAGGGACTGAGGTTCTCTGTTCACAGGTTTTCGTAACAGAGCCCAGGTGCCTTCGCCGTCGCCTCTCACTAAGTTTGTTGGATGCTCCTGTGTTACAGAGGCTATCTCAGCTGGAAGGCTGAGCCCACTGCTGATCCGATGTGCAAGAGAGGGCCTAATGACCTGGCCTGTTAGCTTACAGCCAGTACAGAGTAATGCATCTGGCGTTATTAACCTTTTTTTTTTTTTTTTTTTTCCGAGACAAGGTTTCTCTGTGTAGCCCTGGCTGTCCTGGAACTCATTCTGTAGACCAGGCTGGCCTCGAACTCAGAAATCAGCCTGTCTTTGTCTGCCTCCCAAGTGCTGGGACTAAAGGTGTGCACCACCACTGTGCACCACCACTGCCCGCCTTTTTTTCTTCTTCTTCTTTTGGCTCCTCCTAGCTTGGACAAGATCACACTGAGTCCAGTATCCACCTCGTAGGCAGAAAAGGGTGGCCTCTTGCCCACCAGGGCACCGGGTAGGAGTCGGGGAGGGCACTACTCAGATATCTGTGGCCCTTCTTCTGTGGCCCTAGCACGTTCTATCTTTTCCATCCCAGAACTCAGGAATCTGAAGCCTGTGTGGAGGCCGTTGTCAGAGAGACAGCTCTAAGAGGTTTTGATTGGCTAGAAGTCTGGTAGTGCTGCAAGTGTGCAGTTCTGAACTTGCTGAAGACACACACTTCTTAAGGTCAGCTTCCTAAATCTGGTGTTTGGCACCAAATAATATCCGCTGCCCAGGGACCACGGCAGAGCCACACTTACCCTTGGAGGACCCTGTGGCTAGGAGCATCCAAGGGTCCTGGCTTTACAGGTCCACTCCTGGACCATGAGAAAGCAGCATGTGATGTGCCTGGTGACCCAGAGAGTTGGTGCTCACAAGCTTATCCCGGGTCACACTGCCTGTGTGGAGCAGTCGCCTGAGCAGCCAACTGAGAACTGGAACTAATTACACCTCGACCTCTGGCAAGCCCCAGCCTTTGCGCTGGACAGTTTAGAGAACTGGGCAAGAGTCAGTAAATTCTTCTGAGCTTGGGTTTCCACTGTGTGCCTTACTGCTGTGAATGTGGTTCTTTGCCTACTGAAGGGTCTAGGTGGTCCTTCGCCTTCAGGCTTTATAAATAATGGTCTTTGAAATGGAAAAGCAGAAGATTCTCCCTCTCCACACTTCCCCCAACCCCCCATCTTGTAAACTATGAGTATGAATAACTTCATAGAGCCAGAGAGATGGCTGGATGGGTAAATGCACTTGCAGTGAAAACCTGAAGACCTGAAATCAAACGGAGGCAGGTGGAAAGAGACAACCAGCTCCCAAGGGTTGTCCAGCTTCCCTCTCCCCAACACACAGACACACAGACACACACACATAGATGCAAAGTCAAAGAGATTGTCCGGGTCTCTGCACCCACCACCCACCACCACTCCCCCTGCTGGAATAAAAGGCAAGTTTTCCTTTTTTTTTTTTT
>NW_022196905.1:244528581-244530421 GCF_008632895.1 Mastomys coucha
TTCTTTTTTTTTTAACATTTTACATGGGCAAAACATTTTCCGTTGTTTCAACTCACTCTCTGTGTTGTTTTGGTGAGGTTTTTGGTTGGTTCACTAGTTGGTCTCCCTTAACTAAGCAGAGCCGGTCCCCTTGAACTTCTGATCCTCCAGCTTCTACTTGCCAAGTGCATTATTGATGGTTGGTGTGCTTCCACCCTGCCTCGTTGTATTCTTGTTTTGCTCTTGAATGCCAGAGGTCTGTTCACATTCTTGGTCTGAGGTCACTTCTGAATCCTCCTCTTGTGCCAGCATCCCTAGGAGCTACTCTGGCCTCCATCTGTGGGCTGTGTGGCTGCCAGCGCTAGGGAAGGAGCTGTAGTGCTGAGCCTTAGCCTGTGTTTGTACTTCTTACTGAAAGTTCTATTTTAGGAATCATTCTAAGATCTCTTAAGCTTCTGCTTTGTGGCTATATATCTGCTACTGTTGTTTAGTGTGGAAAATATTTGCGTAGTTTCAAAGGGGTCTGTTGTTATTTATACTTTCTCCGCCCCCGCATCCTGGCAAAATCCACATCGTGCTGTGATAAAAAGACAAATAGTAACGGGTGTGGGTAGGAATGTTGGAATCTATATGCTGTTAGAAAAAAAAAATTAAGTGATACAGCCACTTTAGAAAACAAATCCACAGTTTCTTGAAGTGCTAAACATTGTGCTACCAAATCTCTTTAATTTGACTTCTCTGTATCTACCCCAGATCAATGAAACTGCACCCCCGTGTGTACACACATATCCACTGTAATGTTGCTTTGAAGATAAAAGTGTAAAATCTCACAGTGTAAACAAAGCAAATGCTACCAACTGATGAATGAATGTGGTATGCTCAGGCAATCAAATCTTTCATTCAGCATTAAAAAAGAATGGAGGAGAGAGTACTGTGATGTGAATGAACTCAGAACCACTATGATAACTGAAAGACACCAATCATAAAACTTCATGTTGCCCGATCTTACGGAATACCAGAAGAGGCAGATTTCTTACAGAGACAACACAGGCCATTGGTTGCCCAGGACTGAGAGGGGATGGGGTAGGGATAGGGGATGGTTATTAATGTGCATGATTTTTCTTTTGTGGCTGATTAAAATGTTCAAAGACGAGACTACAGTGATGGCTGTGCAACTCTTTGCATGTACTAAAGCCCACTGAATTATGCACTAGCCATTCATGCATGCATTGTTTGTTTATTTTGGCTTGGAAGACCAGGTCTCTTGTAGCCCAGGCTGGTCTTGAACTCTGGATAGCCACTTGTGTGCTGGAGGATTGATAACAGGTTTGAGTCTTACAATAAGAGTTCAGTTGTATGGTATTGTAGTCCGTAAATTATATCTCAACCAAGATATTAGTAGAAGAAGAAGGAAGAGGAGAAGGAGGAGGAGGAGGAGAAGGAGGAGGAGGAGGAGGAGGAGGAGGAGAAGGAGGAAGAGGAGGAGGAGAAAGAGAAGAAGGAGAAGAAGAAGAAGAAGAAGAAGAAGAAGAAGAAGAAGAAGAAGAAGAAGAAGAAGAAGAAGAAGAAGAAGAAGAAGAAGAAGAAGAAGAAGAAGGGGGCATGGGAGATGGTGGCACTCGGCTTTAATCCCAGCACTTGAGAGGCAGAGACAGGTGCATCTCTGAGTTCGAGCCCAGCCTGGTCTACAAAGTAAGTACCTGGACATACAGGGCTACACAGAGGAGCAGAAGGAAGAGGAGAGAGGAAGGGAAAGGGGAGAGGGATGAGAGGGGGAGGAAGAGAAGGAGAAAAGAAGAGGAAGAAGAAGAGTAGGAGGAGGAGGAGGAGAAGAAGAAGAAAAGGGAGGAAGAGGAGGAAG
>NW_022196905.1:244530721-244548347 GCF_008632895.1 Mastomys coucha
CACACACACCAGACAAAAACTTTGAACCTTTCTAGCAACTCCAGAAAACACACATACCAAACAAAAACTTTGAACCTAACCTGCCCGCCTTCTTGCTCCTACCACAGCCCCCACTAGGAGGCGGGGCACCTTCTCTGCAGAGCGGGCACGCGAGGATAGCTGGGAATCGTAGTTTCTGGGCCCGCAGATGGGCAGGCGCGAGGATCAGTGTGCGCAGTCGCACTTGTGGCTTTGCGCCCGCCGCTGTGGCCATTGTCCGGCCCTGTCGTTGCAGAGCAGCACCGCCGAGAACAAGAAACTGCAGCGGGCGCTAGAGGGGCGGACCTGAGGTCGCGGATTCCGAAGCCCCGGAGGCAGATTCCGAGTGCCGTGGGTAGGAGGCTGTACTCCCGGCCTCGCCGACCATCCTGTGGGCAGACTGGGCGTGGCCGGAGGGACTGTCCCGAAGCTGTGGGGCCTTTCATTTGATCTTGGGGAGAGCAGCAGAAGGCGGGGCTCCTCCCCACGTTTCGGCCGAAGTGGCTACAGAGCAGGAGGGGTGGGGCCTCGGGGTAGCCCGGTGAGTGGATCCTGTCCTCTCTCCTCAGCCCTGGACACACTGAGGCAGGAATGGCCCCGAGACCTCCGACGGCCACGCCTCAGGTGAGCCGAGCCTTCCCCCAACGCCCGGAGCATCCCACCCTGAGAGGCTCCGGGAGTCTGTACGGAACAGTTATTGGTATAGAGGTTCTTAGTTTGGATCGCTTTGAGTCCCCTCCTCTAGAGAAAACCCCTCCCAAAGTGCCCAGATTTGGACAGAGCGGGATTTCTCAAAGGATGGAGTTAGAGGAGACTAAGGAGGTGCGATCTTGTGAGAGGAATTACGTGTTTTGGGATTGTCGACACTGAGCCTTTATTGCAGTGTGCAGTTCTTGGAACTCTTCAGTGAGGAATGGAGAATAGGGTGACAAGATAGAAAAGCCCCCCTGCTTCTCATCCAAAGGCCATAAAGAGACAGTAGGGGGCAGAAGACACCTATTAGAGGAAGAGGCCAGTGAAGGTTGGACGCTGAGTCTGAGACCATCAATCACAGCCAAACCTGGACAGACTAGTTCCAAGCTTTTCTTGCCCCCGCCCACTCATTTTCTTTTTTCTTTAACATATGTACAGTAGTGCACATCCTCAGTAGTCCCGGCTTCAGGTTGATTAATAAGAGACAGATTTGTCACCCCATTTTATTCTTGTAGCAAAAGGGGCTTTTACTGAACATAAGCTCTGAGGCAGTCCATTTTACATTGATGAGAACATAATCCGAAGTCTCTTTAGAATTGAGGGTAAGAGCTAGGAATATAGCTCAGTGGTAGATCTCTTGCCTAGTATGTGTGAGGTCCTAGGTTCAATTCCCAGCACCTCCTCGTAAGTAATAAGGATAGGCTGGAGAGATGGCTCTCCAGTTAAAAGCACATACCGTAAGCTTTTACACTCTGCTGTTGTAGAATCAGTTCAGTTCCTAATACTCATGCAGAAAGCCCATAGCCATTTTGTAATCCACGTTCAAGGGGGCCTGATAGCTCGGCCTTACTTGGACACCTGCCTTCACGTGAACATAATTGGTAGAAAAAGAATCTCAGCTCAAGGAATTGAGGAACAAAGGATCACACAGAGTTGGAAGAAGCCCTCAGAGCAGTGAACTCTTGTAAAAATGGTGCAACTGAACCTAAACTGAGCTAAAAGGCACAATTTGCCAAGGTGGCTTCTGTCTTTTACCCTCACATAATCTGACAAGATTGGCTGATTGTTGCAACAGGGAAGGCGTGGGAAACATAATATGGGCTTTATAGGGCTGTCTATCTCTGTGAGGGAAAAGGGGTTTGCACAGTACCCACACTGAGACCCATAATATAACAAATACTTTTTTTTTTTTTTTTTGGTTTTTTCGAGACAGGGTTTCTCTGTATAGCCCTGGCTGTCCTGGAACTCACTCTGTAGACCAGGCTGGCCTCGAACTCAGAAATCTGCCTACCTCTGCCTCCCAAGTGCTGGGATTAAAGGCGTGCGCCACCACCACCCGGCAACAAATACTTTTAACAGTAAGCTGCAAATTGTAGTTGCTACATGTGTCATATAATCAAGTTCAACCTAGATAAAAATACTAACAGTGTCTTTTAAGATCAGTTTGTAGGGTCCAAAAATGTGTCACAGTCCGTAAAGTCACTACCTAGAATGCACGAAACCCTGGGTTTCCATCTCTTCGTAAACCGCACACAGCCTGGGGAGAACTAGAGAATTCACACTTGGGAAAGAGCATTGAGCAAGCTCTAGAATAGTGGCTAGGAGTATTTTCTGTAGAGCTGAGGGAAGGCAGTGTATTATGGTGAAGATGTGCAAAGCAAAAATATGCAAAAGAGTCAAGTTAAGAAGGCAGTGAGTCCGTGTGACAGAAACCAAACTGCCGTCTTCTGCCTTTTGTGGATCAGCAAGCTGCTGCCTGACTGTGTTGTTTGCAAAGACCCACAGATGATGATGATGATGGTGGTGGTGGTGGTGGTGGTGGTGGTGGTTGATGGTTGTTGATGGTTGTTGATGGTTGTTGATGGTTGTTGATGGTTGATGATGGTTGTTGATGGTTGATGATGATGATGTTGTTGTTGTTGTTCTAGATTATTTTAGACCTCTACCTCCTACTACTCTCTCCAGGCTACTGAATCACCTTCTCTTTAAGCTTTGCTTCCTATCATATGCCTTGTGTTTCTGTCTAATGTAAAAAAAATCAAATTGTAGAGCTGGAAATGGCCTCGGCTGATAGAATGCTTGCCTAGCATGAGCCAAGCCCTGGATTCCCTCCCAGAGCCACAGACACCAGATGTTGTGGTGCGTGCCTGGAATCCTACTGTTGGGAAGTAGAAGCAGAAAGACTGGAGGTTCAACCTCCACTACATAGTGAGTTGGAGATCAGCCTGAGATACATGAGAACCTGTCTGGAAAATTAGTAAATGAATAGGGGCTGGAGAGATAGTTCATTGGTTGAGAGCACTTACTGCTCTTGCAGAAGACCCAGGTTCAGTTTCCAAAACCCACAGAGTTCCTCACAACTGCCTGTAACACAGTTCCAGGGGATCTGATGCACTTTCCTGACCATCATAGGCTCCTGCATGAACACAGTGCATACACATGTCCTCAGATACACACATGAATAAGTGAGCAGATATTTTAAAAATTAGCAAATACATAAAAAGCAGTTTGTAGAGCAATGTGTGTAATGGTTCATAAAGCATGCATGTAGTATGTGTGTAAAACACAGACAGGGAGCTCCTAGGTATGTACACCAATGGTTGAGAATGATCGTATCAGGGGAATAAATGGGAATAGGAAGCCTTGGTGGTGGTGGCACAGGCCTTTAGTCTCAGCACTCAGGAGGCAGAGGCAGCAGGAGTTCTGTGAGTTTGGGGCCAGCGTGGTTAGAGAGCGGGTTCTAGGACAGCTAAGGCTGCAACGGTGAAAGAGAATGTGAGCTGTGAGCTGGGCAGGACAGTGTAGGCCAGCAGTCCCAGCCCACAGGAGATAAAGGCAAAGCACTAGCAATTCACAGATGCCTTCAACCACCTATTGAATCTGAGGCCAGCCCAGGCTACGTGAGACAGAATGGGATATGCAGGCTGGTGGGATGGGCTTCCCCTTTGACTTTCCCGTCAGACAAACCAAAATTATCCGACAAAACCAAACCCTGCCCCCTTGGAGCAGCAAACACATGATCCCCAAGTCTGTTCCCAGTGCTTCAAGAGGAGCATTTGTGGTGTTGTTCCCAACTTGAGCAGGACTGTGATCCCACAGGAGTCGGTGACGTTCAAAGATGTGGCTGTGAACTTCACCCAGGAAGAGTGGCACCACGTGGGCCCTGCCCAGAGGAGCTTATATAGGGATGTCATGCTGGAGAACTATGGCCACCTGGTTTCGCTCGGTAAGGAGGGGCCACCCCCCCTCAGTGTCTCACATAGTCCTGAATTTTCCTTCCTCGGTTGCACACAGCCTAGGTAGAAGGAAGCCCGAGGCTTAGGGCCTGTGTTTTGGGGAGCCAGCTTTCCTGGGCTTTGCGCCTGAAAGATCCTTGTCACAGAACTAGGAAAGGGGGGCTTTGCTAGTGTGTCTCCTTAAGTTGCACCTTTTCTTTTCTTCAGAGTTCCTGAGGATCAAGGACTAGTACTGACTTATAGGAGGGTCCTTTGTCTGCTTGCTCAAACACCCAAATCTTGTGTGTTTACCCATGAGCAGGGTATCAAGTCTCCAAGCCAGAAGTGATCTTCAAATTGGAGCAAGGAGAAGAGCCATGGATATCAGAGAGAGAAATCCAAAGACCTTTCTGTCCAGGTAAATGAGTTAAGAATTCTGCTCATGGAAATCAGTGTAGACAGGGCCACAGCTTATAGAGAGGCACTTCTAACAAGAGGCATAGGAGCTGTCTGACCTGAAAAGGAAGCTGAAGTCATTCCTGGGTGACATTCTGCCTGTCTCTTCTCTAGTCAGGTGTTCCTGCTGGAAATAAGTCCTGGGGGAAACGTAGCCAAGTGCTGGAATTACAGCCATGTATTACTGCACCCAGCTTCATACTGTAGTCAGAGAGAAGTTAACCCTATCGTATCCCCTAATGCCAGCATCCAGAAGGCAGAGGCAGGT
The DNA here is from genome assembly GCF_008632895.1 of Mastomys coucha. Classification (NCBI taxonomy): domain Eukaryota; kingdom Metazoa; phylum Chordata; class Mammalia; order Rodentia; family Muridae; genus Mastomys; species Mastomys coucha. Next base: position 244,535,372 of record NW_022196905.1, read on the forward strand.
GGTTCTCTGTGAGTTCTAGGCCGGCCCTGGCTACAGAGTGAGACCTGGTCTCAAAAGAAAGTGAAGACAAAACCCAAGAGAGAGGCTGGTGTAAGGTGAACCTTGATCTGAGCCTCACGACATTGTGTTCCAAGCACACAGTCCCCAGGACTCACTACTGCCTTCACTACTTAAAAAGAAGCATGTTAGAATTTTGAAAAAGCAAGGTGTTCAGAGACGATGTTTTCACTTTAACTCACGGAGAGAGCTCAGTCTGTGGTGAGGCTTCTGACTAACCTGAGTACGTCGTGTTTGGTAAGTGTTTGGTAAACACTGTGGTATACACCCCACAGTCAATCTACACAGTACACACTTTGAGAAGAGGTCTGTTTTAGGCCTTTACTAATGGAAAAAGAAACAAAACTAACCCTTTAGTAAAGTCCCACTGAGAAGAAGTCTAGAAAGAAAATATAGCATTTTCTGCCCTTAGGAGTTTTGCTTCTTGTTTTAGTTTGTGAGAAAGTGTCCCGGCTATGTGGCCCAGACTGGCTTCAAACTCCTACCCTCTCTCCCCTCACTCTTCTCCACCCCCCACACCCATATCCCCAGCTCTCAAGTGCTGAGATTCCAAGTGAGCGCTATTGTGTATGGCTGACATTATGAGTTTAGGATTGATTCTTGTTGCAAGTTTAGAGATGTGATAATTGGACTTCTTTAAATGTTGCTTCCTCTCCCAACATTTTATTATGAGAATTTTAAATATATGGAAAACATAGGAAAAATTGTACGGTAATTATCATAAAGCTGCCACCTAGATGATCACAGATTTTGACAGTGTAATACTTGCTTTGCCGCATACCTCTTCATCTATCCATGTAAGAACCACCTTTTTAATGCATTCTTAAGGGAGTTGAAAGTATAGGTACGAGTATCATTAGAGTTCCCTGTTTTGTTTTGTTTTCCTTTGAAATTCTGAAAATAAAATCCAGGGTTTTGCCCAAGTTCTCTCTCTCTCTCTCTCTCTCTCTCTCTCTCTCTCTCTCTCTCTCTCTCTCTCTTTAAGTCCTGTATCAACAAACTACATCCTGTGAGTGAGTCCAGGGTTCAACTTTTTGATTAGTTAACCTATTAATTATTCCTTAAATCTCAGGTCATGTTTATTCTGGGTCTTTTAAGAGATTTTTAATTATATATGCAAGGGTAGGAAGTGTATGTTCGTGTGTGCCGGAGCCACCAAAGCCAGAGGGCATTAGATCCTCTGGAGTTAGTGTTACGGTCAGGTGTTAGCTACCTAGTGTGGGTGCTGGGAACTGAACTCGGGTCCTCCCCAAAAGCGGTGCATGCTTTTAACCACTGAGCCACCTCTCAAGCCCCGCTCCCTTGTTCTCATGGATATGGGTGTTTTGTTTGCATGTATGTGTGTACCACATGTGTGCAGCCCACTGAGACCAGAAGGCTCCAGATCCCCTGGGACTGGAGTTAACAGTTGGGAGCCTCCGAGTCGATGCTGAGAATCAAATCCAGGTCCTCTGGAAGAGCAGCCAGTGTTCTTAACTGCTGCCTGCTGAGCCACCTCTCTAGCCCCTCAATTTATTTTTATAATTTTGTTGTTGTTTGCGTCTGTGTTGTTTGTTTTGGGTTTTGGAGGGACATGTTTGATTTTTGTTGTTGTTTGAGTTTATGAGATCTAGTTTGTGTGTGCATGTGCATGCGTGTGAATGTGTGTGCGTGTGTGCATGTGTGTGTGTGTGTGTGTGTGTACTTGTATATGTGTGAAGGATGGAAGAGGAAGCCATTGCATCCCTTGGAGCTAAAATTACAGGTATTGTGTGGGGCTCCCGCTGCTTATTGTGTGAGTGATAGGACCTTGACTTCTAGGCCACCTTTCCAGCCTCAGTTGTTTCTTCCTTGATTTGAACTTCATCCTTCTGCCTCCACCACCTGGGTTTTGAGAATGCAGGATGCACCTTCACACTCAGTTTACTTGGTAGCAGGGATCAAAGCCAGGACCTTGGGAATGCTTAGACAAGCCTTCTACTGGCTTGTTCTGTTGTTAGCACTATAGATTTTATTTTTTTTTAAGTAAATGTTATATACACTAAAATATATACTTATATGTTCAATCCTTTTGACTTTGACGAGTGTATTCACCCTTCCAACCCACACTCCCTGGTATTTTCATTTTTGAGAGACTATCTCCCTATATATATCCAGATTGGCCTCAAACTCATGGTCTATTCTACCTCAGTTCCTAGGTGCTAGGGTTATGCCTGGTGTTTCCCTTAGTTTGTTAAGGTTTATATATATACACACACACATATATATTCATATACATATGTATATATATATGTATATACATGCCTTGCCTGCATATATATGTGTGTACCATATGCATATCTGATGCCCACAGAGCTCAGAAGAGGGCATTGGATTCTCTGGGACTGAAGTTACCCCCAAAATTACTATTCTTTTTTTTTTTTTTTTTTTTAAAGCAAACATTTAATTGGGGTTGGCTTAAAGTTTCAGAGGTTTGATCCATTTTATTTATAGCAGGAAGCATGGTTGGTACACAGACAAACATAATGCTGAAGAAGGAGCTGAGAGTTCTGTTTCTTGATTATCAGGAGCAAAATTACTATTCTTAGAACCTAAAAATTAATGTTCTCGGGAGCTGGAGAGATGGCTCAGCAGGTAGGAGCACTGAGGACCTGAGTTCAATACCCAGTAACCATATGATGACTCACAACCCTCTGTAATGGGGTCTGATGCCCTCTTCTGGTGTATCTGAAGATAGCTACAGTGTACTCATATACATAAAATAAATAAATATAAAAAATTAATGTTATCTAATATTAATATTCTATGGTAAAACGACAGACCTAGGGATACATCTATTGACTGAAATAAATCCTTGGTCAAGAGAGTTAATAGGGGGACTGGGAGATGGCTCAGCAATTAGAGATTTGCTCTTGCAGAAAACCCAGTTTCAGTTCCCAGCACCTACATGGTGGCTCACAGCTCTGCAATTCCAGCTCTAGGGGATCTGATGTCCTCTTCTGACCACAGTGGGCACCGGGCACACATGGTGCACATACGAGCCTGCACACAAAACACTCATAAAATAAAATAAAACACACATAAAATAAAATGAAAGTTTAAAAAGGTATTTTAAAAGCACTTTTAAAAAAGAGAGAGAGCCGGGTGGTGGTGGCATATGCCTATAATCCCAGCACTTGGGAGGCAGAGACAGGCGGATTTCTGAGTTTGAGGCAAGCCTGGTCTACAGAGTGAGTTCCAGGACAGCCAGGGCTACACAGAGAAACCCTGTCTCAGAAAAAAAAGGGGGGGAGGGGAACACCCTCATAGAAGCAGGGGGAGGGGGGATGTGATAGGGTGTTTCCAGGAGGGAAAGAAACTGGGAAAGGGACTAACATTTGCAATGTAAATAAAGAAAATATCCAATAAAAAATACCAAGTGGGGGGGGGGGTTTATGGAGCTGGGAAGACAGCTAAGTTAGTAAGGTACCTGCTTTCAAACATGAGAATCTTGGTTTAGATCCCCAACACCCATGAACACCAGAGGTCTGTAACCCCAGCACTGGTAGGAGATGGGAAGGGAGAAGCAGATGGATTCCTGGAACTCATTGGCTAGCCAGTGTGGCTGAATCAGTGAGCTCCCAGGTTCAGTGAGAGCCCTGTTTCAGGTACTAAATAGGCCAATGAGATGGCTCAGCAGTAAGACACTTGTTGCCAAATCTGATGGCCTGGGTTTGGTCCCTGAGTATCACATGGTAGAGGAGAGAATTTTTCGACTTTTGGTCTGACCTCTACACGTGTGCTCTGATGCTTGGATGCACACACACACACACACACACACACACACACACAGAGAGAGAGAGAGAGAGACAGACAGACAGACACAGAGAGAGAGAGGGGGGATATATAAAGGCAATTTTATTGGAACTTTCCATGTGGACCAGGTCAACCTCAAACTCTGCTCCCAGGTCCCAGGTGTTGGGATTAAAGACTTGTTCGGCAATAAATGTTATTTTAAAATTATAAACATATATCACATACATTAAAAAGTATACACAGAAGAGAGATGATTGCTATAGAATCAGAGCTCACACAGACTGAAAATTCTCTTGTAAGGCCAAAAATAACTTGCTTTCTGAAACATTACTTTTCCTCAGTTTTTAGTATGGTGTGTGGCCTCCAGGTATGTCAGAGAATCTTTTCAGTAGATCCTTAGCTGAAGATTTTCTCTACACTATTTAGAAGCCTGCTATCTAATAGGTTACTATAAAGGAATTATAAAATTGGCTTTAAAGAAATTATAGAATGGATATATTAGGAAGGCAGATTTTTGTTATGTAAAATAGACAAGAAACATGGAATCCTGCAAGGTAGAACATGGATCTGTTCTGCGTGCATCCGTACCTCGCACACTTAGGCTCCTCTGTGCTTTTGTTTCCTATCAGACTTGCCCACTCACATGGGCTTTCCTCACTCTCTGGACATGACAGGCACTCTGGACTTGTAATATTCACCGGTGCCTCACTCTTTCTTTCCTGCAGGCATCTTTCTTTAAGGCATTTGCACAGACCAAGGGACTAATTTAAAAATACAGCCATGCATGATTTATATCTCATGTTCTTATCCCCACTGTAGCACTTTGTTTGAACTGTAAGAAAGGTGGGAACTTTTGCACTTTATATTTCTTTTAGACTGGAGGACCAGGCCGGACATCAAATCATGGAGCCCTCAGCAGGGTGGATCTGAAGTCTCCCGCAGTACAAATGTTTTGTCACATGCCACATTAAGAGATATCTGGGATGTCAATGTCCAGAGGCACCAGGAAAGTTGGAGAAGGCATCTGGGACCAGAGGCATCTTCCCAGAAGAGAATAACCACTCTAGAGAAAAAAATTGAGCAAAATAAATTTGGTGAAGACTCTAATTTGAGCACAGACTTGGCTCCACAACTGGACATTTCTTCAAGTATAAGGCCCAACGAATGTAAAACATTTGGAAATAATTTGGAACAAAATTCAGAATTAGTTACTCAGAGTAGTATCCTTGCCAAAAAGAAGCCTTATAAATGTGATAAATGTAGAAAATCATTTATTCATAGATCATCACTTAATAAACATGAGAAAATTCATAAAGATGATGCTTATCCCAGTGGTACAGATCAAGGAGTTCATTCTGGAAGGAAACATCATGAGTGTACTGACTGTGGGAAAACCTTCCTCTGGAGAACACAGCTCACTGAGCATCAGAGAATTCACACTGGGGAAAAACCCTTTGAGTGTAATGTGTGTGGAAAGGCCTTCAGACACAGCTCGTCCCTTGGTCAGCATGAAAACGCACATACAGGAGAGAAACCCTATCAGTGTAGTCTCTGTGGGAAAGCCTTTCAGCGCAGTTCATCTCTTGTTCAGCACCAGAGAATCCATACTGGGGAAAAACCTTATCGATGTAATCTCTGTGGGAGGTCATTCAGGCACAGTACATCCCTTACTCAACATGAGGTCACACATAGCGGGGAGAAACCCTTCCAATGTAAGGAGTGTGGGAAAGCCTTTAGTAGATGCTCTTCCCTTGTTCAACATGAGAGGACCCATACAGGAGAGAAGCCTTTTGAATGTAGCATATGTGGGAGGGCTTTTGGTCAGAGCCCATCCCTTTATAAGCATATGAGGATTCATAAAAGAAGCAAACCTTACCAAAGTAACAACTTTAGCATGGCCTTTGAGCCTAATACTCCTCTTACTCAAGGTGAAAGTGCGCTTACTGAAGTACAGTTGTACCATTGTAATGACTGTGAGAAAGACTTCAGTCACATCACGGACTTCACAGAGCATCAGAGACTCCATGCTGGAGAGAATTCCTATGACTCTGAACAGGCCCTTAGTCAGCAGTCCATGTCTCATCCCCGAGAGAAACCCTATCAGTGTAATGTATGTGGAAAGGCTTTTAAAAGGAGTACAAGTTTTATAGAACATCATAGAATTCATACTGGAGAAAAACCCTATGAATGTAATGAGTGTGGAGAAGCCTTCAGTCGACTCTCATCACTTACGCAACATGAGAGAACCCACACTGGCGAGAAACCATATGAATGCATTGACTGCGGGAAGGCCTTCAGTCAAAGTTCATCCCTTATTCAGCATGAAAGAACTCATACTGGAGAGAAGCCCTATGAATGTAATGAGTGTGGGCGTGCCTTTAGAAAGAAGACCAATCTGCATGATCATCAGAGGATTCATACTGGAGAGAAGCCCTATGCCTGTCAGGAATGTGGGAAGAACTTCAGCAGGAGCTCAGCCCTTACTAAACACCACAGAATTCATGCACGGAATAAACTGTAGGAAAGCTAACTGATGGGGTGGGTAGGGAGCTCTGTCTAAAATCTGGTTCCAACCCAGTGTCAGAGAATCCTGAAAGTCTGAGAATGTAATTATGCGTTTATATGCTGTGTATGGAAAAAACTGCCACTAGAAGAAACATTTTTTTTTTTTTTAATAAAAGCCATTCTTTCATATCTGATTACAGGCTTCTTGTAGAACTACATATGGCATAGGTAGTCGTTTGGAAATGATGTGACCTTATTAAAGTTTTTGAATATGTGTGCAGAATCACCAAGTTTTGACAGCTTGATATGTAAATCCTATTGTTCACAAACTTAAAAGAAAGAAAGGAAAGCTGATAGTATGGCCAAAGCTCATTTTAAACGTCATTGACAGTTTCACTTGACTGAAACTCTCGTGCGAAGCTTGAAACTGTACTAATCAGTTTGTTTCCCAGAAGTCAACACTCAGAGAATTAGAACAACTAGCCTGGCCACCCAAATGTACACATAGTTGCATGGCAGGCTCTAACCTGTAATAGCCAAGCTGAATTGAGAAAGCTTGTTTTCTGGTTCTTTGGCCTCATACCATGGCTAAAGAAAGGGTATTTTGGAGTTCAGAGGGCTTTAAAGTAAATTTTTAATATAGATTCCCAAAAGTTGTCAGAAACTGAAATTGATGGGATGGGACACAGACACACACGCACGCACCCACACACATACCCTTCCCAGCTGTAATTATACTTTCAGCTGAAGTGTCAATTCATTGGCTTTTCATGGCACTGCATGAGGAGAGTTTGCCCAAAGCCCTCCTCTCCGGTGCTTCCCCATCCCCCTTCTCTTTCTGTCTCTGTCAGGGAACCCACCCCACCTCCCCATGCCTAGTTAATTTTACTGTAGAGAAGTATAAGCCTAATTACCCACAGCCATAAACTTTCTCTTTGACTCCATCTACAGAAACAGCATGTTTTGCCTCCTTTTATGTGCAAAGAAACTACAGTGCTGTTTCAAAATGCATTTTAGCGCCAGGCAGTGGTGGTGCACGCCTTTAATCCCAGCACTTGGGAGGCAGAGGCAGGTGGATCTCTGAGTTCAAGGCCAGCCTGGTCTATAGAGTGAGTTCCAGGACAGCCAAGGCTACACAGAGAAACCCTGTCTCAAAAAACAAAACAAACAAACAAACAAACAACAAAATGCAATTTAGCTCAGTTGCTTTTCTGTTAGCAACCATGAGGAGAGCTTCCTCAGTGCCTCGAAGTGCCTATCCAGAGGGGAGTTCCAGAACTTTTTTTTTTTTTTGACTCATTTAACAACAGTGCAAATGAATGTGGAATAACTGTGAACATTGATCCCTTTCACACATACCAAAGTCCTCCAGCCTCTTATGATGAGTTCCAGGAAGAGATGTTGATTGTTGTGAGTGGGGCTAATTGGTGAAACTTTCCTATTTGCGTTTTTGCAGACTGGATGACAAGATGCATTAGCTCTTCTTAGCTTCTTATGGTATTAAGTAGCTTTCAAGAATTCATATGTTTTAGGGGCTTGGGGGACGGGCGAGGTATTTTGTTTTAACGGGGATAAATAAATATTCATGGGAGCTGAATGTTATTGACACTTATAAAAGCAGTTCCAAAAGACCAGAAATATAGCACCAGTTATTATGTGGATGGAATGTGGCCTTCATCCAGCCATTGACCAAATTTCAGCACATTTTCATTGACAGGAAGTAAGACTAGAATACATTTGTGGCTAATGGAGCAGAAGGCTTTCCCAACACCAGCAGCCATAATACCACACACTTATGAATAGCCAGTCTTGCAGGGCTACATGAAATGTATGTGTTAATATCATGAATTCTTTAAAAAATAGCCTTCTGGGAGTCAGTATATCTTTTTCAGTTTTCAAAATTTAACTAAATTAGCTAAAAGGATAAGCGTGTCAAGAAAGAGAGGTTAGGGGCTGTAGAGTTGGCTCAGCAGCTAAGAGCCCTGGCTGCTCTTCCAGAGGTCCTCAGTTCAATTCCCAGCAACCACATAGTGGCTCACGATCATCTGTAATGGGATCTGATGCCCTCTTCTGGTGTGCATGAAGACAGAGTGCTCATATACGTAAGACAAACAAACAAATAAATAAAAGAAGGGTTAAATGCCCTGTTCATCATTCATAGCCAGGTAAGGTATTAATCACTACCATGTACTGGTGTTTACCGAATGAAAGACCTAAGTCTTCCATTCTACTGTGTTGCTCACCCACACAGCTGCATGGAGGTGCAGGGAACTCTCTCTGCCCATTGTCTTCATTACTATTCCACTGCTATGAAGAGACACCGTGACCAGTGCAACTCACAGAAAGAACCATTCAATTGGGGCTTTCTTACAGTTTCAAGGAGTTAGCCCAAGATCATTGGGAAGCATGGCAGCAGGCAGGAAACCACAGTGTTGGAGTAGCTGTGAGCTTACATCTTTTTTTTTTTAAGGTTTATTTATTTGATATATGTGAGTACACTGTTAGCTATCTTCAGACGCACCAGAAGAGGGCATCGGATCTCATTGCAGATGGTTGTAAGCCACCATGTGGTTGGTGGGAATTGAACTCAGGACCTCTGAAAGAGCAGTCAGTGCTCTTAACCACTGAGCCATCTCTCCAGTCCAAGAGCTTACATCTTATCTGCAAGATGGAGGGGGGGAGGGGAGGAGACTGGGCCTGGTTTGGGCTTTTGAAACCTCAAAGCCCACCCCACCCCCAGTGACACACCTTCTAATCCTTCCTAAACTGTCTACCAACTGAGAACCAAACATTCAACTATATGAGCTTGTGGTGCCATTCTCATTCAAACCACCACACCCACCTAACCACATCTTCTCCCTCATAATTATCCCTAGCAAACAATAGGAACATAATCAGGATGTCACCAGAGTCTAGTGAAATTTTTAGGGTCAGGCATATTCTCTACTTCCTTCAGTCAGAGTTCTTAGATTTTCTTTAAGTACAGCTGGGACAGAAACTTTGGTGTTGGTTGCTTGACTGAAAAGGCCTAATTTCTTACCAGAGTCTGGTATAGGAGAGGAGAGGGCTGGGATCTAGATGTTCTTATCTCTTCCCTGAGCTTGGACCTGACCTGATTTCTGAAGATCTCTAGGATTCAGCAAGCTCTCTACCATCAATCCAGCAATCCCTCCTTTTTGCTTAAGCTTGTTTTGTACATGTTTCTGTTGCTTATATTAAATAAACCTCCTACATGTATTATGCCCTTGTCAGAGAGGCAGATGACCTGCCTACAGTCTTACTGTCTGGCAAGTTCATCCTTTAACACCAGGATCATCTAGCTCTATAAAAGCATAGCTCTTAGCATCCAAAAGTGTAGTCTTAATGATACCTCCAGAGCCAGTGTTGTATTTGAGGAGCTGCATTTAACTCTGTCTTTATAGGACAAAGAAACACAATGACAAGCAGAGAGAGACAAAGAGGTGAAAGGTCTTTGGGTGTGTTGGATGCTCACATGCCACAGGGCATGTGCTGAAGGCGAAGGACAACTTGTGGAGTCAGCTCTCTGCTAAGCCCCATGTGGGTCCCACGATTGGCTTGGCAGATGTGGCCCCTGAGCCATCTCTCTGGTGCTCCATCTCATTTCTTGAAATGGAGTTTCTCACTGAATGTTGAAATCAATGATTCAGCTCAACCAACTTAGCCCCAGGGACTTCCCCAAATCAGCCTCCCGACACTGGAATTACAGGGGTGTGCTACCCCGCTCGCTCAGACTTTTAGCCGTTTTAGGCTTCCAAACTCAGCCTCATGCTTGCATGGCAGGCACTTTACCAACTGAGACATCTTCCCCACCTCCCTTTTCTTGGAGACTTTTGGTTCCTATGTAACTTAGGCTAGTCCCAAACTCATTATTAGGTTAAAGTGGCCTTCACCTACTTATCCTCCTGTTCCACCACATAACTTCTTAGGCTGTAGGCAGGAGCCACCATGCCTGGTGAGCTTTTGTAGTTTAAAAATGTTCACAGAGGGGCTGGAGAGATGGCTCAGTGGTTAAGAACACTCACTGCTCTTCCTGAAGACCTAAGTTTGGTTCTCAGCCCTCGTCTAGGGTAGTGTACAGCCACAAGAATCTGACACTTTCTTCTGGCCTCCATGGACACGCGCTTGCACAATCTTTTTAAAAAGTTCCCAGGTGATGTTAATATCGCTGGTCCAAGAATCACAAATCTAGGTCATCAAAAATCCTTTGATGGGCTGGAGAGATAGCTAAGCAATTGAGAGTATGGGCTGCTCTCCAGAGGACCCAGATTTTATTCCTAGCACCCCTATGGTGGTGGCTCACAGCTATCTATAACTCCAGTTCCAGGTCATGGCATCTGACACCTTCTTGTCTTGTGGACACTATGTATGCAAGTGGTGCACAGACACACATGTAGGCAAGACACCTATACACTTTTTTTAAAAAAAGATTTACTGGATATGAGTACAGTGTAGCTGTACGGGATGATTGTGAGCCTTCATGTGGTTGTTGGGAGTTGAATTTTCAGGACCTCTGCTTGTTCCAGTCAGCCCCGCTCGCTCTGGTGCCAAAGATTTACTTATTACTATAAATAAGTACACTGTAGCTGTCTTCAGACACACCAGAAGAGCGCATTAGATCCCATTACAGATGGTTGTGAGCCACCATGTGGTTGCTGGGAATTGAACTCAGGACCTCTGGAAGAATGGTAAAGCAGTCAGTGCTCTTTCCTGCTGAGCCATCTCACCAGCCCACCTATACACTTAAAATTAAAATTTGGGAGTTGGGAACACCTGTAATCCCAGTACTTGGGAGGTAGAAACTGGAAGATGAGAAGTCAAAGGTCAACCTTGGCTACACAGCAAGTTCAAAGCCTGCTTAGGCTACATGAGACCCTATCTCAAAACATTACTTGGTGTGTTAACTAAAAAATAATGGAAAGTATCAGGGAGTTCAGGCCTGTAATTCTACTCCAGAGGCTGAGATACGAGAATAATTATGAGCTAGAGGCCATCCTAGACCACAAATGACTTCCAGGCTAGCCTAGGCTAGAGTGAGATCCTACCTCAAAATACAAAATTAAACGAAATAAGTAATAGTAATTATTAATTTAAAAGTAACTACTGTCAGGCTGAACATGGTGGCTCACACCTTTAATCCCAACACTTGAGAGGCAGAGTCAATCGGATCTCCGAATTCGAGGCCAGCCTGGTCTACAAAGCTAGTTCCCGGATAGCCAGGGCTATGTGGAAAAACCTTGTCTCAAAAAACCAAATTAATAAAAACAAAAAAGCCCCCAAACAACAAAAATCAACAAAAAAACTACTGTCACCGGGTATTGTTTTTGTTATAATCTATCACCTTTTTTAGTTTATTCAAACTCTTACCCAGTTTTCCCAGCTATATCCTTCCTTCAAACACACCTAGACAATGAATGCTTCCAGGAGGATATAGTTCAAACAATAAGGATAGTTATTGAGAGAATGAAAACCTTATGCTCACTTCTCAAGATTTTTTCTTTTGTATCTTGTTTGACTATCACTATAGTGCAGCTGGAACTTTTTTTTAATATTTTTATTGAGAATATCTAATGTTTTTTATTATTTATTTATTTATTTATTTATTTTTATTTTTCAAGACAGGGTTTCTCTGTGTAGCCCTGACTGTCCTGGAACTCACTCTGTAGACCAGGCTAGTCTCGAACTCAGAAATCTACCTGCCTCTGCCTCCCAAGTGCTGGGATTAAAGGTGTACACCACGCCACCACTGCCTGGCGCGGCTGGAACTTTTAGGTGGCAGAACTTCGTGGAGGAAATAGAACACTGGGAGTATACCCTTGAAAGGACCGGAGCCTTTCCTGCTCTTCCAAGCCACCATCAAGTCTTCCTCTGTGATAGGCACCTGTCCTGATGCACCGAGATGCCACAGGCCCAAAGCAACAGACCAAGAAGCCTCAGGCTGAAACGTCTGAAGCTGAGCAGAAATCAGCTTTTTCCCTTGATGTTGCTTATCTCAGGCATTAGTAATCAAAAGCTGACTTAAGGATGAAAGCTGGGTGGGGCGGTATGTGCTGGGGGAGGAAGAGAGTGATGGCATTCCATCAGTGCTGAGTAGCCTCAGACACAGCACAGCAGTCATTCTTGAAAACCCCAGCCACACAGGGCCTCCTGGGTAGCCGCTTCTCCCCGCAGTTTCTCCCACATAAGGGCAGAGTGAGTCTCTGAGAGTGATCTGCAGGGTTCAAACCTGGGACTTCCTAAAGACCTGAGTCAGAGGGAGGGAGCTGGAACAGCCTGGTCAGGGTAGTGTCTGGCACCACGTACCCTGGGCCACACCTAGGGATGTGCTGCACAGCCATGCCAGACACCCGGAGCAAGAAGAGCTGGCGGCAGGTGCCGGTTGCTGGGCATCCTCTCAAAATCAGATTGAGTTGCCAGACTCCTCTTCACACACATGTAGAGACTTCAGTACACTTCCCCAAAACTAAGAGTAGGTTTTCTGGCCAAGCGGTGGTGGTGCACCTTTAATCCCAGCACTTGGGAGGCAGAGGCAGGCAGATTTCTGAGTTCAAGGTCAGCCTGGTCTTCAGAGTGAGTTCCAGGACAGTCAGGGCTACACAGAGAAACCCTGTCTCAAAAAACC
>NW_022196905.1:244548481-244564189 GCF_008632895.1 Mastomys coucha
GCCAAGCCTTAAACTGGGACTTACCAGTGTGCTACGGTGAAAACGTACTCACTTAAGGGGTCTCCTTTCTCCTTCCAGGGGAGGGGTCAGCTGTTCACATTTACTTCTATTAGTGGCTGATTTTGAACCATTCTGTGCTCCTTAAGGATCTTATTTTCAGGAATTCATTTGTGAATAGATGAGGTTCTCTCATGGTTTTTGCATGTTAATGGCATTGTTTCTTTCTCTCCCTTTCTGCTCCAAGCCTCACACCAAGCTGCATACCCAGTCCAGCACCTCCTAGGTGTGCACCTAGCATTTATGAACAGAAATGGACAAGCCTAAGGCTGCTCAGTTCTCTTTCACTGTCTTTACTTTTTTTTAAATGTATGCGTATGGGTACTTGGTCTGCACATATGTCTGTGCAACATTTCTGTCCCCGGTGGCACCGACGCAACATGTATGCCCCGCCCCCCTGACTGCCTGCACAGGCTAAAAGCAGGCGTCAGATCACCCTCTTCTAGGGTTGCAGATAATTGTGAGCCACCATGTGGGTGCTGGGAATGGAGTCTCCATCCACTGAAAGAGCAGCCAATACTCTTAGCTGCTGAGCCCATCTCTCCAGACCCCAACGTTCCCAATTCTCGCTCAGTAAATACTCTTGGCTCTCTGAATGATCTGAGGCAAATTCCTACCTTCTCAGTATGTCAATTTCCTCTGCTGTTGAATGGGAATATTAATGGGCCACGTGGGGCTCACAGGTACATGGACATGTGGCTCTGGTTAGTACCTGTAGATGCTTCTTGCCATTGATTTGCCATTTAGAATCGGGTGGGCCTGGAGTTAAGACACTGACTAGCTGTGCTATTGTCTCCCACCACCTTCATCCTGTAAGATGGAATTGCCACAGCCCCACCTAATAGGGCTAATTAAGAGGATTAAATGAAGCTGGGCACTGGTGGCACATGCCTTTAATCCCAGCACTTGGGAGGCAGAGGCAGACAGATTTCTGAGTTTGGAGCCAGTTTGGTCTACAGAATGAGTTCCAGGATAGCCAGGGCTACACAAAGAAACCCTGTCTCAAAAAAAAAAAAAAAAAAAGAGGATTAAATGAGAATACCTGGAGCTTCGAACATCAAAGTGCTTTTTAAAGTCCCCAGGGTTAGGACAAGTGTGGAGGGACACACCTGTAATTCTTCGGCTGCAGAGGTTAAAATAGGAGAGTTAGTCACCCTACACTACATGACGTCTTGGCTCAAACAAAACTTAAATAAAGGAGAATTACTCCTGTGGACCGCAAGAGAACAGGGGACAATTTTGGAGGTGCTGTCAGGCTGAACTTTCTCTGAGAGCAGCAAGCACTCCTGGCTGCAGTGGCGTGTGCCTTCCTGGTGACCACCAGGGGACGCTGGCGCACTGCTGAGGGTTCGGGAGCCTCCCGCAGAGGCACGTTGCAAGAGCTGGGCTTGTCCAACACAGCTTGTTTTGTTTTGTTTTGTTTTTTCCTTCTTATATTCCTTCCCTCCTATAAATGATGCTAGAGTTTCTCCCACCTTCATGAAATCAGCCGCCCTTGGCAGCTTCCAACCTTCCATCCCACGCCAGAGAGGAAGAGACCAAGCACCCAGAAAATCTCCTTTGGCCCTGGTTAAAAAAAAAAAAAAAAAAGAGGGAGATACACTCTTGCCACAAGTCCTTAGCGGTTGGTGTTCTCTATACCTGGAACATTTTTCCTCAAAAATGAATGGCTTCCTCCCTTATCTTCAAGACTTTGGTCCCATCCCAGCTTTTCAGCAAAGTCCGTCTCTACTGTTCCCGCCAACACCATTCTGATTTCTACCCCTAAAAATTGTCACCAGGCATAATGGTACTCACCTTTTAGCACTTAGGAGACAGAGACAGGTATCCGGATCTCTGTGAGTTCAAGGATAGCCAAGATGGCATAGTGAGCCCCTATCTCAGGATAGGAAAAAAAAGAAAAGCTTATATAAAATATTGCCACCTTCTGACATGTCATAGTTCAGGGTTTACTCATGATTGTTGGCAGACAGTGTGACTGGCTGTTGGTGAGAGGCTTCAGTTCTTAGCCAAATGGGTCCCTGCATAGCTGCCTCTTGCCATAGCAGCTGGCGTTCCTCAGAATGGTGAGTTAGAAACATGCAGAACACCCAAGAGAAAAGCCGCTGTCTTTTCATTGCCTGGTTACAAGTGGGATATATCTGCCTGTGGAGGACAGAATTTCACACACCCTTCCCATCAAAGAAGTGCCTGACATAATTGCCAGGACTTGTAAAGGGACCTTGTGGGAGGAGGGGACCGTTGCTAAGCGAAGGGTTTTGAGATGGGAAAATTGGTCTAGGCTGCACAAGTGAAGATCCTTCTAAGGGGAGAGGGACAGGAGAATGAGAGTGACCGGGTGTGATGATGCAAAAGGAAGTTTGGAGCTAGACACCTGGAAGCCGGAGGAAGGGACCATGAGTTGAGGCGTGTGGGCAGCCTCCAGATTAGCTGGACAAACCAAGCAAACAGATTCTTCCCTGCAGTTTCCGGAAGGAACAAAGCCACACACGTCTGGAGACGTAGCTCAGGGGTAGCATGTGTGCCCAGAATGTACAAGGCTAGAAAGGGAAAAAAGGGAGGGAGGGTAGGAGGGGGAAGGAGCCCTGCTGATCCTTCATTGCAGCTCCAGAAGACCCACTTAGACTTGTGATCCCCAAACCTGTGTTATCTTAAGCCACCACGCCTTCGGCAGTTTGTTACAGCAACAGTAGAAAACGAGCAAGCCAGCCTTTGTTGTACTAATTAAAAGTGAACCACTGAGTCTGGCCCACATTCACGGGGTGTGAATGCACACAGTTATTAGGAATCATTTTAGAAGCAGTCTGTCGCAGTGAATAAGTAAACATGAAGCCCACTTTATAGGTAGACAAACCAAGACCCAGAGGAGTTAAATAACTTGCCTGAAGTCATAGTATTAATAATGGTGGAGTCAGTTCTGTCTGACACTTAAAATCTTAAGTCCTTGAAATTTTTTATTATATTATTTTGTGGAGGGCACATGTGGAGGTCAGAGGACAACTTTCAGGAGTCAGTTCTCCCCTTCCATCGTCTGGGTTCTGGGGATGCGTTCTAGTTATCTGACTTTGTGGCAGGCACTTTACCTGCTGAGCCATTTCACTGGCCCTCAAAATCCTTTTTAAAAATGTCTGTGAAGCCGGGCAGTGGTGTCGCATGCCTTGGAAGGCAGAGGCAGGTGGATTTCTGAGTTCAAGGCCAGCCTGGTCTACAGAAGTGAGTTCCAAGACAGCCAGGGCTATACAGAGAAACCCTGTCTCAAAAAAATTAAAAATGTCTGTGAAGACCCACGAGAGCTGGGCTAGCTTCCCTCCCCAATTTTAAAACACACCATACATGTTCTCACCTCCATACCTTTTTTAAAAACAAAACAAAACAAACAAACAAAAAAACAGTCTCTCTGTGTAGCCCAGGCTGGCCTTGAACTCAAAGCAATCCTCTTGCTTCAGCCTGTCAAGCATTGAGATTATATGCCAAAGCTACCACATCCAGCTCCACCCAGTGCGCTTTCAAAGCTTGTTGTTCCTCCTGCAAAACTGTTCTTCGTGGCAGTGTCTCCTTCTCATCCTCGGGTCCCTCCTCAAAGGCAAGCGGGTCTTCCCTGGCCACCACTGACAAACACAGTGACTTTCAGTTTGTCAGACTACTTGCTAATATCTGTTCCCCCCCACTCCCATTCCTCATGAGGACAGAGCTCTGTGTGTTTTGTTCATGGCTGTGTCTCTGGCACACCCAGGAAGGATTCAATAAGGATTTACTACAGGAGTGTGTGTCTTCATAAAGAGGTCAAAGAATGACACACTGTTCAATTCACTTCCCTGAGCTTATGAGGATTAAAGGAGGTTTTTGTTGTTTTTTTAATGACACAGCTTAGAGTCATAGGCATTGTTTTAAAGAAATGATTTTCGATTCTTCTACCAACCGGCGGGACCTGAGGGCATCCACAAGTTTGAGTTCTGACAGTTCTTTGTCTTCACCCTCTTCAGTCTGGCAGAGGGCTGGGCAAATCACTAACCGGTGCCACCTTTTGATAATAACTGACTGATTTCTTCCCAGACCGGTTCTGCTGGGCCCCACAAATCCGCTCACTGGTAAAATCCTTGGCCAGAAACTGCAGCTCTTCTAAGACTGGCCACCGTTATTTATCTAGAGTGTGGCCATCTTGAGACTGGTATGGAAGGTAGAATTCATTATGTCAGTTGACAATTCACTGTCTCTGGCTTCAAAGTCACTTGGTAGCCCAAGGCAGCCTTAAATTTGTGGCAATCCTCCTGCCTCAGCCTCCTGGGAACCACCTGGGGGTCACTGTGGCTATCTCATGCATTTCTTTGTAGCACTATCTCCCCCTTTACCCACTTCTGCCACGTGTTTGCCGGTATCTTTGAATTTTTGTATGGCTGTATAAAATGGGCGATGTTCCTTCATGTTAATACGATTTTACTTTAATTTTTTTATATTTATTTCATATCGGCACACATTCTTGCTGTGGAAGTATAGAGGTCAGGAGACAACCTGCAAGAGTAGCTAGTCTCCGACTACCATGTGTATCCTAGAGAATGGACTCAGGTTCTTATGCTTGGGGACAAGCACCTGTGCACCCTGGGCCACCTTACCAGTCATAAATTGCTGTTACTAGTCAACTGACTCGGGAGGGTCCCTTGGTCTTCTCAAATAGAAATCATAGAGAGAGGTAACTATTCTAGTATTGATAGGTGTGGGTCCTTGAATGTCAAAGGCTTGTGGGCTGGGCTGACAGACTCAGAACCTTATAGCTTTACGTCCTGAGAACTAAAAGCTTATGGCTCCAAGCTTCAGGGTCCACAGACCTACGGCTGTAGGGACTCAGCTCAGAGGATTTATATCTCTGGGCTTTGTCAATAGACCAGCTTTCAGTAGCAGCCAGTGTAATCTCAGACTCCCACAGAAGCAGCAGCAGCAGCAGCAGCCATCGCCTAGTGCTGGAGCTTTCAAATCTCAGCTGTATGCCTTTACATCTTATATCCTGCTCTAGGTATAAGGACCATCAAAGCTTAGCAGTTTCCAGGAACTCTTCCAGCGGTCAGGGCCGGCAGTCCCTCATCTTTGGCCTTTATCATCTTGGCTGTCTCTGCTCCTCTCCCGGGAACTCTGGATGCCCTCTTGCCTTTGCTGCTGCTGCCATAGCTGTTTTGTTGTCTTCTCCTCATGCTCAGCCCACTGTATCTGTGATAGAAATCGAAAATAAACAAAGAAGTTTAGCCTCGGCACCCAGGAGGCAGAGGCGAGGGAACCTCTGTGAGTTCAATGCCAGCCTGGTCTATATAATTTACAGACTAGCCAGGGGTATGTAGAAAACCTGTTTCAAAAAGGAAGGAGGGAAGGAAGGAAGGAAGAAAAGAAGGAAGGAAAAGGGAAGGAAGGAAGGGAAAAGTAAGAAAAAGCCATTCACAAGAAACCATTTGTTGACCCTTGATGTTATAACTCCGGAGAGCAGCAAAAAAGGATGTCTCCCAGCTGACCTTAAAAGTAAGCTGAAAAGTTTGCTTCTATAACCAAGTAGTAGGCAGATGGCAAGGATGTCTGTACCAGTCATGGTGCAGCCCTTCATGCAAATGAAGGACTGTATTTGTGCCAATCATAGCCTAGCCCTTCATGCAAATGAAAGGAATGGTTTACAGCAATAAGTGTCTTTCTGCCAGGCAGGGGTGAAGGTGGGAAACGGGGAAAATGGAGGTGGGGATTGGGACGGGAGTTCCTCCCTCTAATCTGAATGAGAGCTGAAGAACAATCAAGGTCATTTCAAGGTCACCAAAGCTTATCTTATTATTGGTTGATTGGGTTTTCTGTAGATACAGCCTATGTAGCCCAGGATGTCCTCAAAAATCTTTATGTAGTGGAGGCTAACCTTGAATTCTTGGCTTTCCTGTGCACATCTCCTTCAATCTGGGATACAGAACCATACCTAGCACCAACACACACACACACACACACACACACACACACACACACACACACACGCCACCCCAGGAGTTGCTCTCTTTTGTAGAGTGCTGCTTCCTAAGCCAGTGCTTAGAATAGACCAGGCTGGCCCTGTCCAGAGCAGTCATGACTGTAGCGCACGTTCAGCTGTGGTGGTAGTAGGCCTTGGCCACTGCTGAAGAGTCCTCAGAGTATCGGTAAAGTAAATCCCCAAAGCAGCCTGACTGCAATGAGGGCATTCCAGCCAAGGTCCAAGGGAGAGGCTGCTCAGGTAACACCTGACCGAGGCCGCCTGGCACAAGGGAAGGGCCTGTCAGAGAGCCAACTCTTGACAGCTTAGTCATTCCCAGAAAGCATTCAAAGGGTATTTACAATAAAGACTTAGCAAAAGCTCAACACAGAACTAACAGTTCTAACAGCCTTTAATGCCTTTTGGTAGTGCTTAATAATGCTTAGCAGTGCTTAACTCCTGCCCCAGTACCCTAGATCGGGGTTGTCCCCGAATCTGTCCTAGCACCCTATGTCAGATCCAGTTTCTTCCTGAAGTAGCCAGCTTACAAATCTCTCCTGGTGGGTCTCCTGGTCATCACATCTTTGAGTTCTTTCTACAGTAAGTGTTTGCATCCCTGCAAAAGGTATCCATCAGAGATAAAGAAATAATAAATTTGGTGACTTTTTGGAAACAGAGCCTTTGGGAGGTGATGATTTAGATGAGGTCATGAGAGTTGGAACATGGTAGGATTTGTGACTTTTTGTTTATTTGCTATAAAGCTCCAATTAGCCAGACTCCTAGACCTCGGGCTGCCCTATCTCTCTTCCCAGGTGCTGGGATTACAGGTACGGACCACCATAACTTGGCTGTGAATTTATACTTTTAGAAGAAGAGAAAGTCAGGGGCTGGGAAGACCATTCAGTGGGTAAAGTGTTTGCCTGCTGCCAGTGCCCTGGACCGCCTGCTGCCTGACCCTACTTGCCCTTGGAGGCTGGAGGTAAGGTGGTGTGGAATCAATAGCACAGACCCTGGGAGCAGGTGAGAAATGCCGCAGCAAGCTTGTCTGAACAGTGCTGCAAGCTCCTTTAATACCTTCCACCCACACCTCATTGGTCCCAAGAAAGCATCTCTTCTAAATAGCAGTTCCCAATTGACTGGCATTTTCTGCATCAGCAATCCTTGGTCTCTCAGGAAGTCCTCAATTAGGTCCTCCTGCAGGAAATGCCTTTGTAGCTGCAAGGCCCCCAGTGTTATACAGAGGTGGCCTCACCATTCCTCCTATGCTTGCCAAGAGAGCATGAGGACTCTCTGTTCATCTGTAGCACCCACACGAAAGCCAGGCACAGCAGTATGTGCCTGCAGTCCCAGCACTGACAGGACTGGAGACTCTTAGGCATTGCTGGCCAGCCAACCTCAGCTGAATTGGTAAGCTTGAGGTTGAGCAAGAGACCCTGTCTCAAAAAATAACATGGAGGGCAGTGGTGGCTCATGCCTTTAATCTCAGCACTTGGGAGGCAGAGGCAGGTGGATTTCTGAGTTCGAGGCCAGCCTGGTCTACAGTGTGAGTTCCAGGACAACCAGGGCTATACAGAGAAACCCTGCCTCGAAGAAAGAAAAAGAAAGAAAGAAAAAAAGAAAGAAAGAAAAGAAAAAATAACATGGAGAGTGATTAAGGACATGACACATGACAATCTCTGGCCTCCACATGCACATGCAGACACACACATGCAAGCACATACTCACAAGAGGAGGATAAGGAAGAACAGGAGATGAGATGCCAGAGCTCACTGACTTTGCACGTACCAAGCAATACCAGGGAACACACAGAGACACTGGCTACCCACAAGCCAGAAGAAGAGGAATCGGACCAAAACCTGCCTTGCTGATCTGAAACCTCCCGGCCTCTAGAACTGGACATTTCTGTTGAAGCTACCTGACCTGTCAGCATCCCCCTATAACTAATCAACTGACTGGTGTCCTTTGCACTACTCCTATAGAAATCATGTTTAGAGAGAAGCTGCTATTTTTGTTGGCAGACCTAGGTAGGCCCTTGAGTGCCAAAGGCTTGTGGGCGGAGTTGCAGACTTGGAACCTTATAGCTAATCCTGAACTTCTCAATAAAAACAACAAAACCAGACCCGGTGTTTATCTCAAGCGTTAAGTTTGGTATAAACTCGTTTCCCTCCCTCTCCCCTTCCCTCCCTCTCCCCTTCCCTCCCTCTCCCCTTCCCTCCCTCTCCCCTTCCCTCCCTTTTATTTAATGTATATTATGAACCTGAGTGTATGTATATGCACGGTGTCCGTGTGTGGTACCCAGAGGCCAGAGGAAAGCATCAGATCTCTTGGAACGGTAGTTACAAGCAGTTATGACTTGCCCAATGCAGGTGCCAGGAGTTGAACCTGGGTCCTCTGCAACAGCAGCCAGTGCTCTTGAACACTCAGCCATCTCTCTAGCTCCAAGGTAATTCTTATATGGAAAGAAATATCAGATTTACTTCTTTCATTCAGCGGTATAGCTTGTTGATCTAAGTTGATGTACATTTGGTTCAGAATCAACAAAATTCTACTGTACGGATCTGTACACTAAGTGTTTTAGGTTCTGCAGCCTGTGTATCTCTGTTGTAAGAACTCAGCTCTATTCTTGGAGCACATGGCAACCACATGGCCTGGGAGGTGGGGAGTAGGGCTCAGAAAGTAGAATGTTTGCCTTGTATGCACAACACTCTGAGTTTGATCCCCAGCACTGCATACACCAGGCATATTGTTTACAAACCTGTAATCCCAGCCCTCAGAAGACAAAGGCAGGAGGATTAGCCTCAGCAACATAGACAGTTCAAGGCCAGCCTGAAATACATGAGACCTTGTTTCAAAAACTAGCAGCCACAGACACTAAGTAAATAAAGGATTAAAGTTGTGGGCCAGCGAGACAGCTCAGCAAGTAAAAGCACCTACCACCAAACTTGACCTGGATTCAGTCTCTGGAACCCACACAGCAAGAGGAAAGAACCAGCTCCCCAGAGTTGTCTTCTGACCTCCACGTGCATACCGAGGCACATTCGTGTATGACCTTGAATGACCTTGAACTTGTGGTCAGTCCGTCTCATCCTCCTGGAAGCTGGGACGGTAAGCATGTGTCATCCCCAGCTTGTTATTTTGTTTTTATTCTCGGACTTCACAGTTCCTCTATCTAGCTGACACACCTCACAAGCTGTTGTGTGTTCACAGAGTTATGTGGCTCCACAGTGAGCAATTCTGGGAGATTTTCACCATCCCTAGAAGAAATGCTGTGGCCCTATGTCCTCTCAGCTCAACAAACTTTCTCTTTCCTTTTTTCTGTATATGAGTACACTGTTGCTGTCTTCAGACACATCAGAAGAGGGCATCTGATCCCATTACAGATGGTTATGAGCCACCACGTGGTTGCTGGGAACTGAACTCAGGACCTCTGGAAGAGCAGTCAGTGCTCTTAACCACTGAGCTATGTATCCGGCCCTCAACAGACTTTCTTATTCTGGGCATTTCAACAAGTGAAAGGCACAGCACACTCAGCTCACAGCACACACAGCACACAGCTCACAGCACACACAGCACACAGCTCACAGCACACACAGCACACAACACACGACACACAGCACACTCAGCTCACAACACACGACACATAGCGCACACAGCACACATCAGGCTGTTTCTCTCAGTGTAACATCCTCATACCCCATCCACCCTACAGCACATAGAGACACTATCCCTTCTAAACTTTGAATAATATTTCCTTGTGTGGATATGCGATGCTTTATTTATGTGTGTATCAGTTAAGGGTATTTGTGACTTCTAAAGGTGTCTCGTATTTAGTCCTTGGCAATTTCCTGCACGTACACATCACATCTGGATCACACCCACCCTTAACTTGTCCCCCCATCTTCATGACCTCTCCTTCGAAAAAAGCCAATCCATTAAGTAAAATCAGTGTCACCTGCCAGAACGTAGACTGACCTTGTCTTGACCATGTGCATATGACCACAGCTGTGGTGAGTTCAGGAGCGAAAAGGAAAGCCATGCGCAGAGGACACCACCCCTCCCCACAGTCTCCCTGCACCCTCCCCACAGAGTTCCCCTGAGCCTTTGGTGGGACAGGTCTTTTACTTTGTATGTGTCATAAATAGAGCTCCTATACACTCTCATGTAAAAATTTCTATGTAGAAATATATCATTTCTTTAAGGTGTATTTTAGGAGTGGAACTGCTAGCTCAAATAGTAATTATGTTTAACATTTTGAGGCAACACCTGTACTTAATACATTCCAGTAGTTGAAAATGGTTTCTGCCATTAAAGATAGTCAAGAGAATAATAACATATTGTAACAAACGAAAATGGCACAGGGCTCCCATTCAGGGTACACAGGGCTGCCTTTGTCTGGGTATTATCCGTGGATGAGTCTGCATTGCAGGGGTAGTGCTAAATAGATAGTTTGGTGGATGCCAGGCTGGCCTCAAATTCATTATATAGTCCAAAGATGACCTTCAAATACCCATCTGCCTGCCTCTGTCTCTGCCTCCCAAGTGTTAGAATTACAGATGTACAGCAGGGCTGTGGTGGCACATGCCTTTAGTCTCAGCACTTGGTAGACAGAGGCAGGTGGATTTCTGAGTTCAAGGCCAGCCTGGTCTACAGAGTGAGTTCCAGGACAACAGCCAGGGCTACACAGAGAAACCCTGTCTCGAAAAAACAAAACAAAACAACAACAAAAAAAAGAATTACAGATGTATACCACTGTGGTGGTTTGAATGAAAATGGTCCCTAGAGACCTCGGAGAGTGACACTATTAGGAAGTGTGGCTTTTGGAGGAAGTGTGCCATCAAGAGTGACCTTTGAGGTCTCAGAAGCTCAAGCCAGGCCTAGTGGCTCAATATCTCTACCTGCTGCCTGCTGATCTGGATGTAGCACGCTCAGCTCCTCATGCACCATGTCTGCCGGCACGCTGCCATGCTTTCTGCCATGACAACAGACTAAACCTCTGAACTATAAGCCAGCCCCAATTAAATGTTTCCCGTTATAACAGTTGCTGTGGCCATGGTGTCTCTTCAGTCATAGAAACCCTAACTAAGACAACCAGCATGCTAGGCTGATGCAGCGCTGGGGATCAACCCCGGAGCTTCTGTGTGCTAATCATGCTCTTCACCAGCTGAGCTCCAGCCCCATCTCCTGGTGGTTCTCATCAGCCCCTGAAAGCAGCTGAGCTATGTCCTGCCGCCAGGTTGGATGGTACCAGCACCTATGCCATCAGTTTCTCCCCAGCAGATACTTATTATGAAGAAATGAATTCTTTTTTTTTTTTTCAAGACAGGGTTTCTCTGTGTAGCCCTGGCTGTCTTGGAACTCACTCTGTAGACCAGGCTAGCCTTGAACTCAGAAATCTACCTGCCTCTGCCTCCCCAGTGCTGGGATTAAAGGTGTGTGCCACCGCTTCCCAGCAAGAAATGAATTCTTGGCTCAGTACATAAAGACACTAGATGCTGAGCCAGAGACCTGAGTTTAATGCCTGCAACCCACATGATGAAAGAAGCATGTTCTACAGTTGTCCTCTGACCACAAACATTGGCACACATGTACTGTCACATATAAACAGGCACACACACACACATACACACACACAGATACATACACATATACATACATACACACACACAGCCGAACATAAATAAATAGCTGGCCGTGGTGGTGCATATCTTTACTTCCAGCACTCAGGAGGGAGATGTAGATCTCTGTGAGTTCAAGGCCAGGTATATCTACACAGTGAGTTTCAGGAAAGCCAGAGCTACACAGGGAGCCTCTGTCTCAATAAACAAACAAACAAATATGATTTTAAAACAGAAATGGAAGCTCATGCCTGGCCCATCTTCCAGATCAGAGTGTTGGGCTCAGGCTGGTCCATGTACATTCCGGGAGGGAGAATCGAGACTTGGCTTTTCTGTCTTCCTGGGCAAGTTCCTCCTCTCCCGCTGAGAAGACCTGACCCTGAATAATTCATAGCTGGGGTTTGCAGAGCACTCCAGCTCCTCAGAGCACTTTGACCATCATTAATTAGTAAGGACTTGGCTCTGGCTGTCACCATGTTTTAAAAAAAGAGAGAGAAGTGACTTCAGTGTTTCTGCGGCTAAAGCTAGAAGCTTCCATCTTCATGAACTATGAGACAAGGCTTTGGCCCCAGGTTCTTTCTCTCTGCCCACTGCTCCACTGCCTACTAGGACCCACCATTTTGTCTGGTGTCTTCTGAGAAGTCAACGAGGGCTCTTTGCCCTCATTGTCCTTCCTGAAAGGAGCAAGGACTCCATCTCTGAGCTTGGGAGGATGATTGCTGCTGAGTTTCTGCTTACAAAACTGTTCTGAAAAAGAATCCTCATCCACAGACTGGGACACCCAATGGCCCCAGCTTTGGAAAGCAGCCGCCCAGCAGCTTCTCCACATGGTCAACCATCAAGAGACCAGATGTCCCAGCAGTTCTGCATGTAGGCTGATAGCCAAGAGGAATGATAACATGTGCACACAAATACCTGTATGCGTGGTAGCATTATGATAACTCAGAAGAAGTTAACCATAATGGGGCTGGAGCGCTGACTCAGCAACAGGAGCACCTGTGGCTTGGCAGAGGATGTCCCCTCCACATGGTGGCTCACAACCACCTGTAACTCCAATTCCAGGGTATCTGATGTCTCCTTCTGACCTCCAAGGGCACATACATGCAGCCAAACACTCATATACATGAAATAAACAAAAGAAAACAAAATAGATTCCAGGGCTCCATCTTGGACTGTGAGACGTTGAGGTTTTTTTATTTGTTTGTTTGTTTGTTTTTCTGTTTCTATCAGAGGTAGCTAGCCTGCCAAGGGCCAGGAGTCCATTAATCTCCCAACTTGAAGTTTTTTGCCTCCCTCGACCTGCTGGGTAATACTTCTGTTTACACAGGGTGCTTCTGAATCCCCAGAAGTTATTAGCTTCGACTCACTGGCCCCTCCCTGCTTTCCTTCATTTCCTTTGCACTGATTCGTTTAAAACTAGTCATGAAAGATTGTGAGGTCAGACCCCAGACAAAGGGAGAAAAAAAAAAGTCACAGTTAGAATAAAAGCCAAGTAAACTTCCTGCCCCGCATGCTTGCTTGCTCGGTTTGGATGGTGGTTCGACCTTTGTACAAAAAGAAATTGCCTCGCCAAGCTACTTGCAACTTATTCCTGTGTACCTATGAACACTATGATTATTCTTCATTCCTAAAACCACCAGCATATCAGAACCTATGTTTCTAAAATCTCCTTAGCTGAGGAGTCGGGCGACTTTGAGAACTGAGCACCCAGCTTGGCATCCTGTACCTTCTTTATACCTTCCCCTCCGCTGGTGGTTGTTTCTTATTGACCTGCCTCAGACTCCTGTATTTAAGAGCTCAAACTCTTAGCCTCAATAATCACACACAGCACCCAGGAGTTTATCGTTTCCCCATAGTTCAATTTGGGGTAAGGATTGATGATGTTAATAACAGCAATATAGACCCAGTGCCTGGGCTTCTGCGGGGTTTCCCAGGTGCCGTGTCCTCATATTCTTTCTCGTAGCAGACTAATGAACGAGTATGGTTGTCACTGATTTGCTCAGAGGGGCTAAATAATTTACTCAAGGATTTGGGGAGGTTAAGTGGCAAGGTCAGAATTGAAACCCAGTTTTGAATTGTTTTTAAATTTTACTTTTATGTATTATGTGTATGTGTGAGAATACATCATGTCAGTACATTGCCCACAGAGGCCAAAAGAGGGTGCTAGATCCTCCCGAAGCTCCTCTGGGAGTTACAGGTGGATAGAACTCTTCGAACTCTTGGTACTGAGAACCAAACTCAGGTCCTCTGAAGGCTGTTAACCGTCTCTAGCCCCACGTTAATCTTACACTATTTAGAACCCAGTTGTAACCTCAATTCTTCATGTGAGGAAATAGAGGCTCAGAGGCATCAAGGAAATTTTGAAAGATCACACAGAAACTTCTAGGCTAAGCTAAAGCTGGGACACACATCATTGGGCTATGACATAAGTCCTACTCAGTTATTTTATCAGAAAAAAAAAAAAGATGCACAATATTGATTGCCCCTTGGGGTCAGTTTAATATACTCCAGGACTTATCACTAGAACATTTTTTTTTTCAATTACAGACTGTAGTGGCTAACACTGATTGAACATTTTCTTTGCTCCAAGAATAGTTTTAAGTCTGTTCCCACACCCCTAGCCTGGCTTGAGTGCTGGAATCACAGGCATCCCACACAACCCTGGCTCTGAGTGTTATATCTGAGTAACAGTTTGATTCCAGCAAAAAAAAATGACATGGGTGCTGTGACCATCAGCTCATTGCGCCTACTCTAGAGACTGGCCATGGAGGTGCTGGGGCCTTGTGTGCTTTTGTTGTTTTAGATCTGGAATTCAGATCCCGACAGGGTACCTATACCATCTGGGCTTTAGCCACTATTCAGTGATGCCCCACACTCCGGAGTTGTCTGCCAAAGCGTGTTATCTCTTTGGAGACAGGCTGACCTCTAACTTACTATATAGCGAAGGGGTACCTTGAGTTTTTTACGTTCCTGCCTCCAGCTCCTGAGTGCTGGGATTGCAGGCGTCTACTACCACGTCTGGCTTTATGTAGTGCTAAAGATGGAACCCAGAGATTCCTGCCAGCTAGGCAAGCAATCCACCAACTGAGACAGACACACCCGTAGCTCTGAACCAAAATTTATGAAGCCATTGCATACTCTACAGATAGCTAAGCATAATGACTCATGTCTACAATCAACTCAGGAGGTTGATGCAGGAGGACTGCATGAGTTCAAGACCAGCTTGGATGACATGAGTCTTTCTCTAAAGAAAGGGGGAGTATGTAGGAATATATATGGCTCTTGTGTAGCCCTGGGTTCAATTTCAATTCCCAGCCCTACCCCCAAAGTTCAAGATCAGAGAGACTTGGAAAGTATTGCAGTATAAAAGAGGCTAATGAGCTATGACAACTAAATGCACCAGAGGATGCTGGGTTAGATCCTGACAAGGAAAATCTATAAGCACAGCTAATAGACTGGATGTAGTGTGGACTGAAGATCAGATGAGACTGGGAAAATATAAAATGTCCTAAGTCAGCTCACTAGGCAGTGGCTGTGTATGGAAATGTCTTCATTCCTAGGAAGAAAATCCATACCAGCTGAGGGGTATAGTATCCCAGGCACAATTCAATTAGTTCAGAAAAGGCTGGTAAGCATATGACTATATAGAACTTGGGTAAATACTATAGGGAAGAAAAGATCATAAGAACATGTCAGACCAAATTGGTCCATGTGGATTAATATTTCTTGGAATTTCTTGTGTTATTATTCTTGTACTGCTCCCTAAGTCTGAAATTCTATCAAAATTACTCATGCACATACACCACAGATACACACACATGTACATATGCCACAGATGCACACACACATACACACACATCCACATATACCATAGATGCATACACACATGCACATACACCACAGATACACACACATGTACATATGCCACAGATGCACACACACATCCACATATACCATAGATGCATACACACATACACCACAGATACACATACATGTACATATGCCACAGATGCACACACACACACATCCACATATACCATAGATGCATACACACATGCACATACACCACAG
>NW_022196905.1:244564275-244568600 GCF_008632895.1 Mastomys coucha
ACAGATGCACACACACACACATCCACATATACCATAGATGCATACACACATGCACATACACCACAGATACACACACATGCCCATACACTACAGATACACACACATGTACATATGCCACAAGTATGCACACACATGTAAATATACCACAGATGCATACATGCACATACATACATATATACACACACACACACACACGTTAGAGTTTTAGGGAATGAGAGATACTTTTCCAGTGGTTCAGCTCTTCTCTCGTGGTCTCCTTCTATTGCCACTTCCTTTCCTCTAGCCTGCCCTCTCCTCTTCCCCTATTGCATTCCCCTCTCCTTTTCCCCAAAGATCTATAATTAAGTGCTTACTTGGTAATTGCCATTTCAGGAATTGCCATGAAAATCAGCTCCCACCTGGCCTCTTTCCTTCTTTTTCTCAACCTTGGGAAGCAGAGGCAGGAGCCCAAGGTGAGCCCTGAGATTCATGATTGTTCCCACTTCTGGGTTGAACATTTGCTGGGTGTGCCAGGCAAGTCAGCACATGCCCCACTCCCTCAGTGGACCACCTGTTGGGTCCTTGTGACAGCCCAAGGATGACCTTGAACCCCTGTCCTCCTGCCTCTACCTTCCAAGTACCAGGAATGCAGATGCCCACCACCATCACAGCCTGTGATCTCAGTGAGCCCCCTGAGGCCTCACAAGTGCTAGATCTGAGGTTTGAATCACACTCTAATGCTAAAATTGTACTTCTCTCTCAATGAACCCCGCCCCCCAGACATGGGTAAACGCTCTTGTAGTTTGATATAAAAACTCCTCTCTTTATTGTCATCCTTCATAATAAGCCCTTTATAACATGACCTCATGGCTCCTCCTACCTAAAAGTTGGGGGTCTTTTGCCCCAGTCCCTGACTCTGGGCTGGCCAGGTTTTAGCAAAAAGTTGGGGCAGCAGTGATATATGGTGATATATGGCAACCTCTGTTCTATCTCTATGGACATGACAGGAAAACAAGCCCAGGCTAGACTGCTGGAGCATCATGGTCCACTCATTCTTATTCTAGCTGACAGCTAGCCAACTGCTACACATTGTGAGTGTGGCCATTCTAGACGCGGGGGCTGCCTGTGGCTAGACCTGTGAATGAGCCCACATGAGATGAGTTGGGCCTGCTCAGACCCACAGAACCACCAGACAGGTTCACAGACTCCTAAGCAATTGTCGAAGCTGCGAGGCTTGGGGAGTGGTTGGTTATACACTGATGCCTAATGATGGGGCTGTCTGTCTACCTAGGGCTGCTGGAGCACGTACCTGGCCTGAGAGGTCCTGGCTCTGGTTCCTACCACCAAAAAAAAAAAAAACAATGACATCAACTTTAATATTTACTACACACCAAGCATTTTCTATGAATCACAGTGAAGTTTTATGAAGTAGGTACTGCTGAATATCCTTTATTCAAAATGTTTAGACCGGAATTGTTTTGGATTTATTATTTTATTTTATTTTATTTTTTTTGCTAAATTTGCAACATTTATAGGTACATGGTTATGGACTTGGGGATGGGGCTGAAGTCTAAACCCAAATGCGATTTGTTTCATATGTGCCTTATATTATGTTGCTTGAGGGCAAATTTTATGCAGTACTTTTAATGACTCTGAATTGTTTTTGTTTTGTGTAAGACATGATCTCACTATGCAGCCCTGGTTGTCCTGATACTTGCTATGTAAACCAGGATGGCCTTGACCTGTCTCTGCCTCCTAAATTTTGAGATCAAAGGTATGCAGCACCATGCCCAGTTGAGCTCCTGAATTTTAATTGCAACTTATCTTATCGTATGGGATCAAGTATAGAAACACACAGAGAGACAGGCAGACAGGCAGACAGACAGACAGACAGACACACACACACACACACACACACACAAACACACACACACGCATGCGTACTTATAATTGTCATCTGACTTCCTGGCAAGTGATGTGTTCTTCTGTGTACTCAAGCCTTTCTGCATCGGCAGCTCATACTTACTGTGGCTCTGATTGATTGACCAGGCTTAAAAGGCCTATTCTCGAATTTGAGATCTCAGGCTTCCAGGCTTCATAGGTCAACAAAAACCGAAGACCTGGCGTGAACAGGAGGTTATTATTCACCCGAGAAGACATTAAAAACCACAAGAACGCAAGGCCAGCATGCAGGAATGGCCACCCAGCTTACCAGGCATACTGTGTCCTCATCCCTCTATCCAGCGTGATCCATAATTAAATCTGCCGATGGCGGGAGGCAAACGAGAATTTCATGCAAGCTGTCATTGGGGAAGCACTAGGAATGCAATTAATTTAATTTTGTAATCCCAGAGCTCTGGAACTGAGCTGCAACATTGCAGTTAGAGATGTCCCTCCTTAGCCATAAGACCTGGAGGGAGATGACCAAAGTAGGTCGTCAGTTAATAGGTGAAGTCTAGATGTGGGAAACTATGACAATAAAGATAATATATGTCCAGATCCTACATATGTTTCCAGTTAAATATATCAGAGAGAGAGAGAGAGAGAGAGAGAAGCCCACATGTAGACAAGGGACATTAAGAATTCGTAGATTAAAGCACTGACTGGCATTTACCCATAATTCTTGGGTTATGCTACACAACTCCAGGGGGCAGCATTGGAATTGTATTCTGTTTACAGAAATGTAGTTTGATGGCCTATAAGTAAAATAGGTTCATAATAAGAGAAGCGCCAACTAGTGGGCCAGGACTGGGTTCATCAAAACTAAACAAACAAAAGCCATTTTTGGCTCCCCGACACCCCAGCCCCACCCACAGTGAGTTTATCCTGTGCCCCACTTCAGCCTCCCCCATCATGGTCCTAGCGTTGACCCTCTCATTCCAATAACTGGAAAGCCACAATCCTAGCTTCCAGCATCTCGCTTGATAATCCCCACCTCTCCATTTTCCATTTCCATCCTCTTTTCCAACTCCAGCCAGTCTTTGGCTCCTTGGCAGCGGGCGAACCCTCTGATCCCATGGCTCTCTTGAGCTTTCGTCCTTGCTTCCTTTTCTGCGACCTATCCTGTCCATGCTCAGCTTCCGTGCCTCTCTGCTGTGTTTACCAAGACAAAAGCACCACAAACTCCAGCCCTTCTGCTCCTGCGCAACCCTGCGGCTGAGGGGCTGAGGAAAACTCTCAGCTGCAAAGCCCAAAGGACTGTGCAGAATGCCTGAGCAACCCCACTGCCTTCCTTAGGCCTTCCACTCTCTGTTCCCCTAGAAGGATCCTTCACACCTTCCCTTCTCTCTTCTAAGTACACTCATCCTCTCCTGGGCACTCAGCTGATGATGTCATCAGAGGAGAACTTCCAGAGGCTCCCACACCCAGGTGCACCTACTTACCTAAGTCTGTCCCTAACCCACCTGGATTCCCAGAACTCTTCTTTTTAAAGACCAACTGGCTTAGCTTTCCCTTTCCTTCTGCCACTCCTTTCTCCTATATGATCAGCTTCCTTCACCAATCGAGATTTTCCCACTGACTTTCCATAGTCCTGTAGTTTATCAATTAAAAACCAACAAACCACCAGAAATGTGCAGGGTACACAGTGCATAACTGTAATCCCACTGAGGCAGGAAGATCATAAGTGTGAGGCCAGCCTGGGATACATAGTAAGTTCTAGGCCAGCCTGAGCTTCATGTCAAGACCCTGTCTCAATAAAAAAACAAACGAAACAACACTCCTCAAAGCTTAATTGGGGTCGATGAAAATATAAGTCAAAAATCAAATATAAATATAAGTAAGAATTACAGACCCCTGGAAGTGGATCTTCTAGTATGCTTTAGTACAGTTCTTTAGTACATATGTTTTTAGTGCAATTCTTTCAACCTTTTTTGTATATTTTGAAAACTTTTATAAATAAAATATTGGCAAAACATTTCCTGTGTCGAACTAAAAACAAAAACAAAACCCACCTAAAAACAACTAACCAAAAAGTTTCACTCTAAGCAAAAATCCTTTAATGCCAAGTCTGTCTCTGTGATCTTGCCTTTTGCAAGATCTGTCCATCCATCTTGTTGTTTTTGTTGCCTCTGTGTGTGTGCATGTGTGCTGG
Organism: Mastomys coucha; assembly: GCF_008632895.1. Lineage (NCBI taxonomy): Eukaryota > Metazoa > Chordata > Mammalia > Rodentia > Muridae > Mastomys > Mastomys coucha. The sequence goes on from NW_022196905.1 coordinate 244,568,348, forward strand.
TTTTTTGTTTGGTTTGGTTTTTCTGTTTTTTGGTTTTTTTTTGCTTGTTTTTGTTTGTTTGTTTTGTTTTTGTTTGTTTGTTTGTTTGGTTGGTTTTTTGAGACAGGGTTTCTCTGTGTAGCCTTGGCTGTCCTGGAACTCACTCTGTAGACCAGGCTGGCCTCGAACTCAAAAATCTGCCTGCCTCCTTCTCCCAAGTGCTGGGATTAAAGGAGTGTGCTACCACTGCCCAGCGGTTTTTTTTTTTTTTTTT
>NW_022196905.1:244568610-244578040 GCF_008632895.1 Mastomys coucha
TTTTTTTTTTAGATAGAGTCTCATTGTGTAACCCTGGCTGTCCTGGAACTCACTGTATAGTCCAGGCAGGTCTTGAATTCACAGAGATCCATCTGCCTCCCCAGTGCTGGGATTAAAAGCCTGTGTCACCTTGACCAGCAAGCCATAGCCTTTTTATTTTTCCTAAATCATACCAAATGCTTTCCTAGGTTAATGCTTTGTGCTTGTGCTGTGTGGAATGGTCTGTTAGATGCCCATGTGACTCACTTCAGGCATCTGCTCAGGAGTCTGTATTAGAGAAACCTCCTTTAAAGAGAGTCTCAAGGAGAGATTGTCTATGTTGGGTTGTCCTATAGGCATGTCTGTAGGGGATTATCTTAATTACTTTCATTGATGTGAAAAGACCCAGTCCACTCTGGGTGGCAGCATTCCCTGGGCAGGGGATCTTGATTTGTACAAGAGTGAAGAAAGCAAGCTGAATACAAGCAAGCAGGTAGGCAGGCAGTTAGGCACACAGGCATGCATCATGCATTCATTTCTCTCTGCTGTTGACTGTGGCTATAACTAGCTGCTTCTGGTCTCTGCTTTGACTTCTCCCCAGTGATGGACTGTATGCTGAAAGGGAGCTGTAAGCCTAAATAAACTTCATTCTTACTCAAGTTTGTTTTGTCAGAGCAACAGAAACAAATCCAGGAGGCTGTTCTCACAGCCTTGAATCTTGGCTGGCCTCGCGACTTGCTTCAACTAATGTGGAAGAATTTGTGAGAGTTTCAAGGCTTGTATTAGCTCAGCTTCTCTCTGAAATAGAACGGATAAGATATATGAAAAAGGATCCTTATAGATCCCTCATAGGTTCTATGAAGGCTGACAGTCCTACAATACACTGGGAATCTTGTGATACCAAGAAGCCAGAAGTATAATTCAGACCCTGTCGAAACTGAGTTAGGGTAAGGGTTGGGGAAGGAATGCTGGGGTAAAGCTGACATCCCAAAATTTGGCCCTGTGATATCTAAGCACAGAAGAAGATAAATGTCCCAGCTCAAGATGAGGGAATTCTCCCTTTCTGGTGTTTGTGTTTGTTTGTTTGTTTTGTTTGAGACGGGTTCTCAGTATGTAGCTCTGGCTGTCCTGGAACTAGCTATGTAAACCAGACTGGCCTTGAACACATAGAGATCCATTTGCCTCTGCCTCCCAAGTGCTGGAATTAAAGGCATGTGCCACTACACTTGGTTTATTTCCTGATTTTTATTTTTTTTTATTTTATTTTTTTAAAGATTTATTTACTGTATGTAAGTACACTGTAGCTGTCTTCAGACTCTCCAGAGGAGGGAGTCAGATCTCATTATGCATGGTTGTGAGCCACCATGTGGTTCCTGGGATTTGAACTCAGGACCTCTGGAAGAGCAGTCAGTACTCTTAACCACTGAGCCATCTCTCCAGCCCAGATTTTTATTTTTTTAGTCAATTGACCTCTTGATGGATTGGGTGATGTCCACCCATACTTGTGTGGGTGATCTCAGTGAGTCTGTGGATTGGTTGATTGATTTCCTCATCTCTGCTGGGAACACTCACACAGTCACATTCAGAAATAGCACTTCATCAGCCAGCCTGGCAAGCCTTAGCACAGTGCTGATGGTACAAAAACCACTCCAGCCTGGGCAGTGGAGGTGCACGCCTTTAATCCCAGCACTTGGGAGGCAGAGGCAGATGGATTTCTGAGTTCGAGGCCAGGCTACAGAGTGAGTCCAGGACAGCCAGGGCTATACAGAGAAACCTTGTCTCGGAAAAACAAAAACAGAAAACAAAACTAAACACTCCAGACCTAGAGTTTGCGAGACTGTGACTTAAGAGGAGGGTCCATGGGGTGGGGGTGGGGGAGTCTAACATATTTGTTATTGAACCAACCAATCAACTCCCTTACTCAGAGAAGATAAAAGCAAGTCAGAGTCCTAATTGCAAATGCCCAACAACTCTCCAGAGGTGATAATGGTCAGCTTTGCCTGTTTAGAATGATCCTTTGATTCAAAGTGACAAGTCAGGCTGTCACATGCAGATCTCTACAGGCCCAGCTTTATTCTCCTTCAGTGTCCTCTCCTGGAGTTGTTCCTGATTTTGTTGCCAGTTCTCATGCAAATCAAGGGGAAATTGGGACAATTTTTCTTTCTTGGCCAGAAGTCACTTGATTCTGAAAATCTTGTGAGAAGATTTGTCAAGAAACTGAGTCAAGCAGGCAGTCCATGGTGGTATGAGAAAGGAGAAGAGAGCCCTTGCCTTTTTTTTTTTTTTTTCCCTCCTTTTGAGACAGAGTTTCTCTGTGTAGCCCTGCCTGTCCTGGAACTTGCTCTGTAGACCAGGCTAGCCTCAAACTCAGAGATCTGCCTGCCTCTCTCTGTGTGCCACCACTCCCAGCTGCCCTCAGTTTTTAAAGCTCTTCTATCGGTATACGAGAAATCCCAAGCCAGCCTTTCTGAGAGTAAATCCACAGGAGGGAGAAGCCTCAATCAAGAGCCTGCACAGTCTACCAGACAGGGAGATGAGACCATCAGACCCTGGTCCACTCCAAGATGACCTGTTATATTAGTGACCCAATATAAAAATAAAAGAACCATCCCTTTCACTTCAGATAAATGGCTGGTACCCAGGGTCACACAGTGAATGATGTAGCCCAGGCTGGCCTTGAACGAGCCATCCTGCTGCCTTCAGCCTTCCAAGTGCCAGGTTCCAGGTGACAACACCGTACCTGGCTGCTGGTGTTTGTTCATTTTTGTAGTTTGTGGTGATAGCTTTTCATGTTCTAAATAAACACTAATGTGGGTACACACACTTTCAGAACATTCATTTATTCATATATGTGGGCCTTAGTGAGCATATGGAAGTTAGAGGACAACTTCTAGAGAATCAGTTCTTTTCTTCTGCCAAGCGAGTTCAAGGGATTGGCAGCAAGTAGCTTTACCAGTTGAACCATCTCACAGTCCAAGCTAGGCTTTTCAAAACTGAATATTATGGGAGACATGGAGGTCCTTGTGTTCACAGATAGGTACTAGGGGGACCAAGACTGTTAAACATGCAGGGTTGTTCCTTCAAAAGGAAAGGATGTATAACCTGTTAACTGCCCAGAAAGCTAGGAACTGATGTGGTTAATAGCCTGCCAACCTTATGCCATCTGGAAGGCCAAGTCCACACCTGAACATCCCACAGACCCTTACTGTGGGCTTGTCAATCTATAGAACACATCTTCATGAAAGATGTCACATATATTTATAAAGAGTTTTGATGTAGTTATGGCTTAACCTTTATTATGCACATGGATTGAGTTAATTATCACCAGAAAAGTTTTCACCTAATTGTACTGTGCTTAAATATGCCTAAAATAGGACTGGAGAGATGGCCCAGCAGTTAAGAGCACTGACTGCTCTTCTGAAGGTTCTGAGTTCAAATCACAGCAACCACATGGTGGCTCACAACCATCTGTAACGAGATCTGATACCCTATTCTGGAATGTCTGAAGAAAAGCTACAGTGTACTTACATATAACAAATAAATAAATCTTTTTTTTAAAAAAATATACCTAGCCGGGCAGTGGTGATGCACGCCTTTAATCCCAGCACTTGGGAGGCAGAGGCAGGTGGATTTCTGAGTTTGTGGATTTCTGAGTTCGAGGCCAGCCTGGTCTACAGAGTGAGTACCAGGACAGCCAGGGCTACACAGAGAAACCCTGTCTTGAAAAACCAATATATATATATATATATATATATATATATATATATATATATATGCCTAAAATAAACTACTCAGGGTTAGACTCCTGAAGCTTGAACCAACACTGGCTGCTGAGTTGTGTTGAACCGAACTATCTTCTCATGTCCTGTGACTGTGGTGAACAGAGACCCCGAAAACTACATATTGTTGATTTATTTTTTTTAAGGATTATTTATTTATCTTATGTATATATGAGTACACTAAATCTGTCTTCAGACACACCAGAAGAGGGCATGGGATCCCATTACAGATGTTTGTGAACCACCATGTGGTTGTTGGGAATTGAATTCAAGACCTCTGGAAGAGCAGTCAGTGCACTTAACCGTTAAGCCATCTCTCTAGTCCCAATTGTTGATTTCTTGAAAACAGAATCTAGAGATGAATGAGAGTATGAATGCCAGTTTGGACATACAGAAAGGACCCAGAACTTCTTCCACCATGCCAGGTTCTGGGACAAAAATCTGTGCCTTTTTTTTGTCTTGACATGGGGTAAAGGCAGAGATGGATGGGGGTCGGGGGCAGTAAACTCATGAAAGATGGAGTATATACGGCTTGAAAAGGGCCAAGGTGAAACAGGGTAGTGTTGGAGAGTGGTGTGATGAGGTACAGCTTTCCACTCATGGGTCAGGAATGTGTCAGCATGGGACTAAGCTGGTCTGCAAGCCATTTGCCTTGCCCTGGGTGACTCCATTTTGCAAGCAGTATTTGACTCCATTTTTAAGTAGGACAAAGGCCATGCAGGTTGACTCTGTGCCTTGCTGTACATGTAAACACAACCAGCCAGCCAGCCCCATCCGTGAGGCACAGGATGATATATAACTTATTCCTAAAAGTAAAAAGGTGACCTCAACACATTTACCCTACGAAGAGGCTGGAGAGATGGTTCATTGGCTCAGACTGTTGCTATTGGTCTTAACTGAGTTCAGGCCTGAGCATCCACGTGGTAGTTCTTCTGTGACTCCTGTTCCAGTGGATCTGGTGCCTTCTCTGGCCTCTGAGGGCAACAGCCATACTCCTGGTGTATATACATACATTCAAGCAAATACTCATACATATAAAATAAAACAAGTCATTATTTAAAATTACCATACGAGTGCGTGAATGTATTAGAAGCATTATCAAGAAATCTAGGTCACGGGACTTAGGAAGCACACCAGACAAAGGAAAGGGTCCAAGGCCCTCTCCTGGACCCTGGAAGAAGACAGCACTGTGATGGGGTGATCCCCACCCCCAGACTTCATCAGACCATCTAGCACATGTATCCAGGGACTGACAGCTCCCACCTATTCCAGGGCTTCAGCTAGGCTTTAGGGGCCAGCACAATTGCTGTCTGTCCATCCATCCACCCATTTGTCCATCTGGATCAGGTATTGTACTTTGCCTCTACGCTCTTCATGGGCTCACACCTTACCTTGGCAGTTGAACCAGCCCAGCTCAGACCTGTGGCTGTGGCCTGGCCCTGCAGAATGACTTTAGTTGCTCCTACACAATTCTTTATCTAAACACCCTCCTTACCCCAGAGACTGTTTACATCTCTGCCAGCCTCCAGACTCTTCTGACTCTGCCTCCAACAAAGCCTCTTAGAACTCTGCGGTGGCCTTTTAACCCTTTGATAGCCACTCTGTAACCTCCATATGTGTGTGTATGGATGTGTGTATGTGTGTGTGTATAGTGTGCGAATGTGTGTGTGAATATAATTACTGAGCACTGTGTAATATGTGAGCTGAGAGTTCATATTAGTAATTAAGATTGGAATAAAAGAACTGGGTTTCCCAATAGCCTGCTATAAAGGGAGATTGGGACGACCAGACGAATCACAGCCAGCCAAACACAGAGCATGTGAAATCAGTGTTATTTCCTAAATTCCTGACATTGTAGGAAGGCTGATAATAATGCCAAGGGGAGCAGAAGCAGGAGACAGGAGATGAGCCGTGAGAGGGAGGCAGAGCTCTCCTGACCTTGTGGCCAGTGTGAGGATCCAGTGTCAGGACAGCTTAGGGCCCTGTAACCTCATGATCTGCCTACAGGAGGGCACAGACTGCAGAGACAGAAGTGGGGGCAGGTCAGGAAGGATGCCATTGCTCTCGGGCAGGGAAGCTGGTGGAAGCTTGGGCCAGAAGATCCTAGAAGAATTTTGGAGTTAGAGCCCACAGCACATACTAGATTAAAAAGTGAAAGAAGGGGGCTGGTGAGATGGCTCAGCGGGTAAGAGCACCGACCTCTCTTCTGAAAGTGAGTTCAAATCCCAGCAACCACGAGGTGGCTCACAACCATCCTTAATGAAATCTGACACTCTCTTCTGTGTACTCATTTACAATAATAAATAAATCTTAAAAAAACAAAAACAAAACCTCCAGATTTAAAAAAAAAAAGTGAAAGAAGGAAGGGAAGACCACTTCTAGCGTTGTGTGCTAAGCAATTATTGGATCCACATGGCTGAGGCAGGGAAGCCAGCGGTGGGAACAGGGAAGGCCGACTCAGAAATCACTGAGGCGAGCTACAAGGGCCAGAGGTATCTTCTCCTTGGATATAGAAATGGGTAGTGTGTATGTACTATATGAAAACAAACCTGGGAATAGAAAGTATACATCCTATGTGTCTACACACACAGTGATGGACAGAGAGAGAGAGACAGAGAGACAGAGAAAACTTGTACTATATTCATTGTAGCATTATTCATTACAGCCAAAACATAAAGATAATCCAAAAGTCCATGGGTAGACTGCATGTGGTATATCTATACCATGGCACATTACTTGGCATAAAAAGAAATGAAATGCTAACGCGTGGCACTTCATGACTAAATCCCCAAATCATTATTCAATCTGGGCATAGAACTCAGGAGGCTGAATTTGAGGTCCATCTGGGCTATAGAGTGGAACTTTCTCTCAAACAAAGCAACAAAATCATAATTCAAAGTAGAGAAAAAGAGTCATTGTAGCTAGGAGGGGAGGGAGGGGGTACACTACAATCCCAGTCCTTGGGAGACATAGGCAAGAGGATCAATAGTTCAAGGTCATCTGTGGCTATATAGGATTCATGGCTATATAAAATTGTTCAAGGGCTGAGTGTTATCCCGTCTCAAAGAACAAACAACAGGAAAAACTGTTTCACGATTCTGTTTTTACAAAGTAGATCTGTAGGTCCAGAAGATAGACGTGGTTGATGCTGTCCAGGGAGTTTGGAAAGAGATGAGGTTGGCCTACAGAGACAGGATCTCTTTAGAGAATAGTGAAAATCTAAAATCGATTGTAGCAATGGCTGTACAAGTCTACGAAGCTATAAAAATATCAAATCACAAACTTTCAATTGAAGAATTACGGGCCACATCTTAAAGAAAGTTGCTATTGATATTTTTTTAACAGAAGCTTAAAAATAAAGAAGACATACTACAATTTCCCTGAGGGAGCTTCCACCGCAGATGGCTCATGTGAGCATGGATCAGGACGGATACCGAGACCAATTAAACCACAAATGACTCCAACCAATGGCACTTGGCAGTTTGCAGTCACACGCTGGTCACACGGCACTGTCTGTACTCAACACTCCTCATGGGAGCTCACAATCCATTTTGAAGATGACACACTGGAGCAGGCAGGGCGAGGCTCCCAAAGCAGGAGAAGCAGTAGTTCCGAACACTCTGCAACGGGACAAGGCTGACTTTGACGTCGGCGCTGTGCCGTGGCACTGGCCCTTTAGTCTCTCTGTGCCTCCATTCCACTTGCATAGATCTCAGATAGTAATAGTCACCATGTAAAGTGATGATTGGGTCAAGTGAACTACTGCTTGTAGAACACTTGGCATAGCTAGAGGTGGGGGAAGGGTCAGGAAATGGTAGCTGGCATCATCAACTATAACACTCACAAACCTCTGAGCGATGTCTTTGGGGACATGAGAAGGAATTATGCATGAAATGACAAAAGTGTGTGTGCATGTGTGATATATATATACATATATAACATATATGTATATACATATGTGTGTATGTGTGTGTGTATATATACACATATATATTGATAAAAGTGTGTGCATGTATATATCTCTATATATGGATAAAGGTGTGATACACACACGAACACATGTATTAGACAAGATTTCTGCAGGGCAGTGGTGGCACATGCCTTTAATCCCAGCACTTGGGAGGCAGAGGCAGGTGGATTTCTAAGTTCGAGGCCAGCCTGATCTACAGAGTGAGTTCCAGGACAGTCAGGGCTACACAGAGAAACCCTGTCTCGGGGAAAAAAAAAAAAAAAGATTTCCCTTGAACTTTCAGAGAATCCCCTGCCTCTGCCTCCCAAGTGCTGGGATTAAAGGCTTGAGGCGCTATGCCCAACAAAACTGGAGTTTTGATATGGAGCCCAGACCAGAAATTATATCACCCCTACAAAGCACAAACTGAGTCAGAAGGCTAGAAAAGAAACTCAGTTAAAAAATAAAAAGTCCATGGCTGGAGAGATGGCTCAGCAGTTAAGAGCACTGAGTGTTCTTCCAGAGGTCCTGAGTTAAATTCCCAGCAACCATCTGTAATGGGATCGGATGCCCTGTTTTGGTGTGTCTGAAGACAAAGACAATGTATTTTCCGAGACAGGGTTTTTCTGTATAGCCCTGGCTGTCCTGGAACTCACTCTGTAGACCAGGCTGGCCTCGAACTCAGAAATCCACCTGCCTCTGCCTCCCAAGTGCTGGGACTAAAGGCGTGCACCACCACCGCCCGGCTCAGAGAATTCTTGACCTGGGATTGTGCAGGTTTCTTAGGCAGGACACCAAGAGTATGACCAATCAAAGAAGAAACAGGCCAATTAGTCTTGACCAAATAAATTTCTATACTTTAAAAGAGGCTGCCAAGCCAGATGTGGTGGTGTCTGTCTGAAATCTTAGCACTCAAGAGGCAGAGACAGTCAGAATTCAGTGGCTTTGAGGCCAAACGGGGCTATATCACCCTGCCTCAAAAACCAAACAGAACAAATGTTAAACAACAAACAACAAAAATCCGGTCTTGAGGTTGAGGAAATAGTTCAGCGATAGTGTGCTAGCCAAGAGTGATAGTTTGTAAATGCTTGGCCCAGGGAGTGGCATTATTTGGAGGTGTGGTCTTGGAGTGGGTATGGCCTCGTTGGAGTAGGTGTGCTCTTGTTGGAGTAGGTGTGCCACTGTGGGGTTGGACTTTAAGACCCTCCTCATAGATGCCTGGAAGTCAGTTTCTGGCTGGCTTCAAATCAAGATTCATAATTCTCTCTCCCTCCCTCCCTCCCTCCCTCCCTCCCTCCCTCCTTTCCCTCTCTGCCTCCTTCCCTCTCTCCTCTCTCCAGCCTCTCCCCGGCCTCTCCCCTGCACTTATTCTCTTCTTTGTCTCTCTCTCCTCTCTCTCTCTGTCCTTCTCTGTCCCCTCATGTCCGGGTTACCTCAGCATGGGCCCACTAAGGCACCTCCTCCCGCTTCCGAATCACACCACCGCAGTTTCAGAACGTTTCACCCAGTTCTTACATAAAAGTGGATTGCAGGGCACATGCATTTGTAACCCCAGAAGTAGGAAAGGAAAACACTGAAACGGGTGGATCCCCAGAGCTTGCTGGCTAGCTGAATCTAGCTGTTGAGTTCCAGGTACAGTGAGAGACTCTTAAAAAATAAAATGGAGAGTGACTGAGGAAAACATCAACATCGTGTGCGCACGTGCGTGTCATGCATACATGAA
>NW_022196905.1:244578295-244583948 GCF_008632895.1 Mastomys coucha
CACCACCACCACCACCACCACTACCAGTTCCTGCATCTTTCCTTTTCTGCAGCATCAGCCTGGAGACCTGCCCTGCACCAGCCCCCATCTTTCGGTCTCCAGGCAGGATGGTGAAGCCAGGTGAGCATGTGGCACCTGGTTGTGAGCTCTCCCAGCCTCCTGCACCTCGGACCACCTATGCCCTCAGGCGCCTACATTCTTGTCAAGTCCTTAGATCCTAGGCTTTGATCCCCAAAACGTTTCCAGAGCATCAGCTCATTAGTTTCACCCACGTGACTAGACCTGGCTTCCGCCAGCTCTAAGGAGGCCGGGCCCTCGGGCCAGCTGCAGCTAGCTGGGGTAGGTGTTTGTACAGGTGGGCAGCCACACAGTAGATTGCCAGAAGCGATTTCCTTTCCTAGCAGATGTGAAATGGAGGGCTTTATCAGACCTTTAAATTTTTAAAGACTATGTTGGAGATGTTTTTGTCTTGCTGTCGCCCTTCTATCGATGGGGTGGCTTTGGTGTCCTAACTATTGTGTATAAGGGTGTGAAAGCCAGCCTCCTACAAGCCCTACAAAATGCAGATTAGTGGGGCACAGAGGGCAATGGGAATCCAGAGACTTAGCATCCTGCAAAGTCGTTCTGGAGTCTTCTGTTTGTCCCCTTCCCTACCCCGGAAGTTGTCCTTTCTGGCTTTGACCAATAGATGTTTTACTGGCAAATCTTAAAACCTCATCTCTGATTTAAACAAACAAACAAACAAAAAACGATTTAAACTCACAAATGACAAAATTTTTAAATATTTTAATTTTTTACGTTGATTAGTTGTGTGGATGCCCTGGGTCAGAGAACAGTCTGGGGGAGCTGGTTCTCTCCCTCCACCTTGTGAATCCTGGAGACCAAATATGGGTCATCAGGCTTGGAGGCAAGTACCTTCACCGGCTGAGCCATCTTGCTGGTCCAACAGTTATTTATTTACTTACTTTCAAGGCAGGGTTTTTCTGTGTAGTCCTGGTTGTCCTGGAATTCATTTTGTAGACCAGTCTGGCTTTGAACACAGAAATTCACCTGCCTCTGCCTCCTGAGTGCCAGAGGCGTGTGCCCAGCCAGAGGTTTTTTTGTTTTTATTTTGTTTTTATTTTTTGGGGGTATATATATATATATATATATATATATATCCCAAACAAATAAGAAAAATAAACAGATATGCTAAAAAAAAAAACAAAAGAAGACATAATTACTCATATTTAAACCACTTAGAAAGTGGTTTGCAGCCAGGTGGTGGTGCACACCTTTAATCCCAGCACTCCAGAGGCAGAGGCAGAGACAGAGCAGAGGCAGAGGCATGTGGATGTTTGTGAGTTGGAGAACAGTCATGTCTACAGACTGAATTTGAGGACAGTCAGGGCTACACAGAGAAACCCCATCTGAAAGAAAAGAAGGAAGGGAGGGAGGGAGAGAGGGAAAAAGGGGAGGAGGGAGGGAGGGAGAGAAGGAAGGAAGGAAGGAAGGAAGGAAGGTGGTTTCCAGTAGAATATGTTACTGTGATTCTGGCCACCTGGGAACCCAATAATTGGGCTGAGGCAGGAGAATGGAGACTTCAAGTACAGTTAGGGATACACAGAGAGTTTGAAACCACTTGGAGCATGTAGCAAAACCACATCCTGAAAGAAAAAGAAACAGGGGATGTTGTCATTATAAAAAGAGAAAGAGCTATAATATGTTCTGGCCGGGTGTGGGGAAAGGGGTGCCCTGGCGAGCCCATGCTAAGGCATCCCTTCCCCCGAGAGATCAGCCATACAACGGTATAATATAGAATAGAGTTTATTCAGGGCATGGGGAGGGGAGTTAAGAGAGTAGTAGAGGCAGAGAAAGGCAGAGAGGAGAGAGCAAAGAAGTAGAGACCAGCCATGACCACGTGGAGAGAGGGGGGAAGGGAATGGGGAGAGAGGATGCAAGAGGCAAAGGGAGAGGCAAGAGAGGCAGGAGAGTAAGAGAGGGAGGAGGGGCTAAGCAGCCCCTTTTACAGTGGGCCAGGCCTACCTGGCTATTGCCAGGTAACTGTGGGGAAGAGCATATACCTGGCTGCTGCTGAAAGACCCCCGGAGCTAGGGAGACCCTCACTCAAGTCTCCTAGTCCTAACTAGGGGAGCCTTTGTGGCCAGCAGGTTCCTGAAACTGGCTAGTCTACATTCTTGGCTCTTTACAGAGGTTTTCCATGCCCTTTTAGGTAAAGGTTATACATTATACATTCCCACCAATACATTTCTACTAAATGCTCCTTTTTTCTTAATTCTAAAATTCTCCAACCTTACACTGCCAGGTGTCTGTGGGGGTGGAGTCCAGATAGAATATCAACAGGGGGCTTCGTATCTACTCATTTGTTCATTTGTAATTGCTACACACCTTGTCATTTGCCAGGACCCATCATGGAATGGGGATGCTGAGCATTCAGAGGTATGAGTGAATAAAATAAGCACACAGAGAAATGCCACTTTAGAACAGTGAAGACAACAGCAGGCTCTGTCCTAGAGATTTTGTTTTTGTTTTAATTTTTGTTTTGTTTTATTTTGCTTTTCCAGACAGGGTTTCTTTGTGTAGCCCAGAGATCTGCCTGCCTTTGCCTCCAGAGTGGAGTGCTAGGATCAAAGCTGTGTGCCCCACTGAGCCTAGCTGCTACTGCTTCTCCTTCTTCAGTTTCTTTCTTTTTTTTTTTTTTTTTTTTTTTTTTTTTTTTTTTTGGTTGTTTGGGTTTTTGTTTTTTTCGAGACAGGGATTCTCTGTGTAGCCCTGGCTGTCCTGGAACTCACTCTGTAGACCAGGCTGGCCTCGAACTCAGAAATCTGCCTGCCTCTGCTTCCCAAGTGCTGGGATTAAAGGCATGTGCCACCACTGCCCCATGACTGGGGTCAGAAGTCCCGCCCTATTCTCTTCTGCCCAGCTGATGAGCTCTTTATTAACCAATCAGAGATGATAGAAAACGATTTTTATGTAGCATGAGATCAGAGATTCGTGACCATGCCAACATCCAGACTGCAACCAGATGTCCGAGCATAGAAGTCAGCATCCGAATATACAGTGCACAAAACCATCTCCCAACACACACTGCCTATGTGCACACAGTATACACACATACACCATACTCACACTCAGACATATATAAATACATACAAAATTGTTTTCAAGGGCTAGAGAGAAGATATCAGTCAGTAAGTGCAAGCCTTACATGTATGAAGATGTATGTTTGATCTTTTGAACCCATGTTAAAAAAAAAAGGTGTGATGGTGCATCCCTGTAGTACTAGGGAAGCATCCACATACTCAGGACATGACCGTGTGTACTTGAGCATGTGTGTGTGTGTGTGTGTGTGTGTGTGCACAAAGAGAGAATGAGAGAGAGAGAAGGGGTGGAGGGAGAATGTGTGTTAAAATACACAAAAAGAATGAAAGAATTGTACTGGAAGCAACCATACTCCTGCCTGGATTCTCCGAGTGACATTTCTGTATATTTGCTTTATCATGTCTGTCTGGTTACCTATGCCTCTAGCCAGCCGCCAGCACATTTCTCTTTATATTCAACAGCACACTGTGTCCGCCTTTTCATAAACTCGAACACTCTCCCACAATAATGTCTTACGTGGCCTCTTCCCATGCTGTCTCAGAATGTGGCACCTGCAAGAACCTGCCTTCTTGTAAGTCTTTAAGGAGGATATGCCTGTTGGGACCTTTGATGGGGGCAGTGGGCACTCAACACCCGGATTAGAAAGCTGAGTTCTAAACCAACAAGAAGACAAAGGAATCGATAGGTGGGAACCAAATTGCACCTGCATTGCTAATAAAACTGCCAGCTCTCAGATATTCACTGTCTTCAGATTCTAAGAACACTGCATTCCAAAAACATATGTGTGGGCATACATTCTTGCAACCTATTTTAATAAACGTTGAACCTCTCCTCTAACCCACCACCCACCAGAGGTAGAGGAAAAGAAAAGTTATTAGAACACAGAGGAAGTAGATTTGTTGAGAAAGAGTTCAGTCTTCTTTTTCAGGATAGCAGCAGTGCAGCCCTGTAGCAGACACCAAATACAAGTCAGTAGTAGCTGCAGACCAGTCTCCTCTGCAGGCAGACACCATGCGCAAACCAGCAGCTGCAGTTTAATCTCGAAGAAACCACAAGGCTTGCTAACCCGCCGGAGGCCTCGGAAGCAGCAAGAAGCCTCAGAAACTTCACAAGAAGTTAGTTCCTTAGCTAGTTTCTCTCTGGAGTCACCACTAGTAGAAGTCAGCAATGCAATGTAAGGTGAATCTAATACATACCTGTAGTTAGTGAAGAATAGCGAGGAGGAACAAAGCAAACCAAAGCTTCCACTGTCTGTGGGTCCTGTTTATATTCCTTCATCAAGAGTCCTTTCATCTGTTTGCAATAGCAAAACATCCTTTCATCCGTATGCCCCAGCAAAACATCATTTGACATTATTGACTTTCTGAAGAAACCAGAAGTTTCCACTTGTGCACATGTGCACATGTGCAAGAGCCCACACGCACAAAACAAAAACATCAAAACTTAAATGAAATGAAAATCCAAACCAAGGTTGTATACACCTGTAATCTCCTTACTCAGACTGCAGCAAGGAGATTGGGGACCAGGAGTGTACATAGTAAGATCTTGTCTCATAAATAAATAAATAAATAAATAAATAAATAATGCTGGGCAGTGGTTGCACACATCTTTAATCCCAGCTCTCAGCAAGCAGAAGCAGGTGGATCTCTGTAAGTTCAAGACCAGCCTGGTCTACATGAGCAAGTTCTTGAAAAAAAGCAAAAAAACAAAAGACAAATCTACTTCCTGTATTCCCTTCTGCATGTGTGCGTCACACCATGTTCTGACATGTTTTCAGAAGTGATGACCTGCCTGGAGCTGACACTGTGCCTGGGACTTCTCAAACCTGTGAGCTAACCACACTTTGCTTCTGCCAAGCCCTGCCCCCTTTAGAGACAAGGTCTCATGACATCATGTAGTCCAGGCTGGCTTCAGACCCACTCCGTAACTGAGGATGACTTTGAATGACCTTGCGATCCTTCCTGCCCCCTCCACTTTCCACATGTGCAACCCTGAGGATTGCATCATCTTCATGCCCAGTTTATAAGTTGCTAACGATCAAACCCAGAGTTTTGTACATGCTACTCCCTCTTCCAACTGAGCTTTGGAAAGTGCATGAGCTGAAGAATCAGTCTCAAATGCTTCTTTATAAACTACCCAGTCTGTGAGATTCTGTGAGCAATAGAGAAGGGACTGAAATAATTTTAAATTTTTTTAAATAAAAGAGGTCCCTGGGGAAACCCATTTTTGATAGATGCTCCAAGGAAGTCACATCAAGATGGAGATGGCAGGCGGTTCAATTAACCCTGGGTTTAGTCTCTAGCATCCTTGGGTTAACATCTCCTGAGGGAATCACCCCAGATGGGCATCAACAACTGACCAAAGTATGTATGTGTCTATATGTGTGGTATGTGCTCCTGAGTGCAGTTACATATGAAGGCCAGAAGAGGGCGATGGTTTCCCCTAATGCTAAGGTCACAGGTGCCTCTAATCTGCCCCGTGTTGAAGACAAGAACCTAACTCAGGACCTCTGTAAGCTCATTTCCACTCTTTTTTTTTTTTTTTTTTTTTT
>NW_022196905.1:244584268-244587320 GCF_008632895.1 Mastomys coucha
CTCAGAAATCCTCCTGCCTCTGCCTCCCAAGTGCTGGGACTAAAGGCGTGCGCCACCACCGCCCGGCTCATTTCTACTCTT
Organism: Mastomys coucha; assembly: GCF_008632895.1. Classification (NCBI taxonomy): domain Eukaryota; kingdom Metazoa; phylum Chordata; class Mammalia; order Rodentia; family Muridae; genus Mastomys; species Mastomys coucha. The sequence goes on from NW_022196905.1 coordinate 244,584,350, forward strand.
AATGGCTGGGCCATCCATCTCTCCAGCACCAATCCTAGCCTCTCTTTCAATCAGAGTCCAGTAATGAATTTAAGTGAGAGGGAATTTAAATAGAATAATGGAGAGCCTGAGAGGCCAAACAGGGAACAAAACAGAAACTCGGAGGTTAAAGAATGAAGTCACAGGCATTTCCTTTGTGCCCCCCCATCCAGCTCCCAGTAGTGTCTCCTGTTGGCTAAGCCCTGAAGGAAGTCCTCTCTGAAAGGAATCTGGGAGATAATCCTCAAGGGTAACCCCGCCTTTCTGAGGTAACTGAGGAATGTTTCTGAGAGAGCTGTTATTTTTTTTCCTTAAGGTTTCTGGGAGGGGTGGGCTCTAGAATTCTGAGTTGGTACCTCCAGTGAGCTCTGAGGGATTGTGAGTGCTTTATTGATTCTCTGCCATATGCACGCTTTGGCTTCTGGTCTCTGGAAGGTAAATGCTCAGGCCTTGGCAGGCATTCACAAAGGCCTGAAGTCAGCTCCGCTTCACTCACGATTCAGAGAAAGAGAAGCAAAGCAGAAGAGATTTCTCAATAGATGCAGATGGCTTGTCTCAGCACCTTGGAGAACTCGAAGCACAAACCGGAAGTGCTGACCAGTGACGTCACACAGCAAAAAGGAGGCTCCCAGGAAATTCAGGAATAGACTCAAAGAAGAAAGATTATGAAATAGTTTATGACAAACCCTGGGAGGAGCATGCCCAGAAACGGCTTCACCCAGTTTTAAGGCTACATCCTGGAAGGCTGGGAAACATCCTGTGGTCTTTGAGATCTCCCTATAAGTGGGTTCTGGGGGAGTAAAGCTCTAGGAATTTTACTACCAAAAATGGAAAGAAAGTCTCCATCTAAATATTTCTCAGAAGGCCCAGAGTTTAGCCTTGAACCAAGGTCAAATATATTTATTTTCAGAAATTCTTGAAGAAAAGGATTGTGGATTGCAGTGGAGCTCATTTGGTGGCTGAAACCTTTGTCTGTTGTCTGCAAAGCCCTGGCTTCAATCTTCAGCAAAGCAGAAAAGTCACCAATATTTAGATATTCTTTCTCGTGTACAAAACATATTCTCCAAATTCATTCTAGAAAATGCTTTGCTTTTTTTTTTTTTTTTTTTTTTTTTTGGTTTTTCGAGACAGGGTTTCTCTGTATAGCCCTGGCTGTTGTCCTGGAACTCACTCTGTAGACCAGGCTGGCCTCGAACTCAAAAATCCGCCTGCCTCTGCCTCCCAAGTGCTGGGATTAAAAGCATGCACCACCACTGCCCAGCCTAGAAAATGCTTTTCAATAGCAGGTTGGCAATAAATCTGGGAGTCCAGAGCTGGGTGCAGCATGGATTCACTTCTTCCTTGCTGTTTGGCCTTGGACAGGGGACAGAACCTCTTACTCTTTAAGAATAAAACCAGGACAACCAGGGCTACACAGAGAAACCCTGATTAGAAAAGAGAGAGTCGGGAGAGGAATCTTATGAACTCTCATAGTATGGATGAGAAGAATTAAGCTCACACCGGAAAGCTCAGGGCTGTAAGTCTGGCGTGCAGTGAGTAATACGGAATTGTGGTTCTTCGTCTCCTTATGATGCGGGTGATTTGTGTGGCACTCTGCAGACTCTTCCCTCACACGAGTGCACCGGAGCACTGTTGTGTGAGGTCGGTCAGAGAACCATTGATTTTGCTTCTCCCATGCATTTAGCGCCCTGCCAGATGCTAACAGTTAGTGTTTTGTTGGTCTCACTCACTCAATAAATATTTGAGTACTTGATGCCAGGCTGTTTGAGGCACTGAAGATCTAGCAGTGAACAAAATAGATAAAAATCCCCGCCTGGGGCCGGAGAGATGGCTGAGAAGGTAAAGTCACTGAGGCTCCGAGCTTAGATCCCCAACGCCTACCTGAAAGTCATGTGTGGTAACATGTGTCCATAACCTTAACAGACAGACAGGCAGCACCCCAGAGCTTTTGGACTAGCCAGCAAAGCTGTATCAGTGAACTCTCGGTTCTATGAGAGACTCTTCTCATAAAAGATGAAGCGGGAGGCCAAGTGAAGAAGACACCTGATGGTGGACCTCTTTAGTCCTGTGCAAGGTGAGAGTGGAGCAGGCTCTAGACCTTAGCACAACTGACTCCATGATGGAAGCACCACTCAGCCCGGAGTCAGCACCACCTGCTAAAACAAAAACCAAGACCTAATCCACCAAAGTCCACAGTTCAGGGAAAGTCTCTAAATGGGCCTTGCTTGTTAGCCTCTGTTGTTCCACTTCTGGCTAACTGTCTTTGTCAACAGAAGTATGTCAAGCCAAGACTTGGTTTTTCTGCTTAAAAGCTCACCCAAGAAAGGCTCAGGGCCACACTGGGGTCTCAAGATTTTCTTGTAAATGCAGTTCTTTGGGGGGGGCTCTATACTCCTTTTCCTCCCCAAAACTGCAGGGTGTTTCTACACTCTGCCCCAGCCCATTTTACCGCCTGGATATTGGACACAGAGAGCTGGCATTTGTATTAACGAGCGGCAAACCTAAACAGGACAGGTTCTGAATTATTCTAGCCCAACTAGGATATTAACACTCAGATAAACGTCCCGCTACTTGCCATCTGGTCTTGCCCTGTCTCTCTCATCATGACCTCACAGTAAATCCTGGCTCTCTCATCATGACCTCACAGTAAATCCCATGGTGGCCTGCTCATCACCGCTCCTCCTGGACCTTCTGCCTGATGGCCACCTCTTCTCTTCCTTCCTCCCGCTACCTCTTTCTACCTGAGACTATAGTCTGGGACCAAAAGTTTTCCTCTGCCCAGTCAAAGGCTGAGTCAGCCCTCTGTTGACCAATCAAAAGGTGATGGAGAAGAATATTTACAAAACAGTAAATGCTTCATAAAAATAACAATACCACCGGGCAGTGGTGTGCCACGCACACTTTGCGTGAAGGCGGTATCTGAGGCATAAACTTCAAGGAAAGTCAGTCTCCT
>NW_022196905.1:244588045-244617951 GCF_008632895.1 Mastomys coucha
TCCCGGTCCGTGGCAGTGGTGCACGCCTTTAATCCCAGCACTTGGGAGGCAGAGGCAGGCGGATTTCTGAGTTCAAAGCCTGCCTGGTCTACAGAATGAGTTCCAGGATAGTCAGGGCTATACAGAGAAACCCTGTCTGGAAAAACCGAAAAAAAGAAAGAAAGAAAGAAAGAAAGAAAGAAAGAAAGAAAAGATGAGCACTGGCTGTTCTACATGTCTGCTCACAATCATCTGGAACTCCAGTTTCAGGGATCTGGAGCTTTCTCTGGAGCTTTCTCTGACCTCATGGATACCAGGCACTCACATGCATGACATACATGCAGGCAAAACACTCATAGACATAAGATAATTTAAATATTTTAAAAAGATACTCATTAGTTCCTCTTCTGATTACTTAACTGCAAGTTGATTAAATGAGTTTTGCTCGTTTGTTTTTTAAAATCCTTTCTCACAATAGGGGGTTCTCCACGTGGAGAAAGACAATATACTGATCTTTTAGGTTTGATGTCATACAGTACCTTACAAACACCCATTGTATAGATGACTTTTGAGACACATGGACACTTACTCAGAGTCTTGTGGCTAAGTTGAGCTAAATTTAAGATTTAAAGCTAGATAGCACGACTCTGAGTCTGAATCCTAATCATTAAGGTCTGGTGCCTTACCAAACAAAAACCAAGCCAAAACGGAACAAACACTTTATTATTTTTGTCTGTTTGTTTTTGTTTTTTGACAGGGTCTCTCTATAGCTCTGGCTGTTTTGGAACTCACTATGTAGACCAAGGAGCATGTCTTTCATCCCAGCACTTAGAAGGCAGGAGCAGGCAGATCTCTGTGAGCTCAAGATTAGTCTGTTCTGCATAAGAGGTTCTAGGACATGGAGCACTACATAGAGAGACTGTCTCAAGATGATGATGATGATGATGATGATGATGATGATGATGATGACGATGATGATGATGATGATGATGAGGAGGAGGAGGAGGAAGAGGCAAAGGGGAGAATAGGGTATGTGTGTGTTCTCTATGCAGAGTCATCAGGGAGAGGCTCTTTGAAGACTCACATCTGAGCAGAGAGCTTCCAGGCAAGGGAAAGGCTCCAAGGGATCTCTTGCATCATCAATCCTGGCTGAGGGAAGAGTCTTTGGAAAGACCAGAAATAGACCTCTCCCTCTGGGGAGTCACATGGACACTGGTGTAGAAGGTGCCATGAGCCAAAGACTCACAGATGGCTCAGCCCAAGCTGTGGGCAGGATGCAGCTGTTTCTTGCTAAGGAGGGTTATGGCAGCAGGTTTGCATGGCAAGATGAGGAGCTGGATTTGGTAACATCCAAGTGGGAATTACCATCTCCAGAGGATGTAAAGAGATTAGTAGAAAACCCAGGCAGTCATCTTCCAAGGGTTGATTCAAACCCATACAGATGAGTGTGGTGGTGCACACTTCTAATCCCAGCACTGAGCAGAAGGATCAGGAGTTCAAGGCTAGCCTGACTTACATAATCAAGGTTGAGGTCAGCCAAAGACCCCGCCTCAATAAAGACAAGGGCTGAATATAGAGCTGTGTCGGAGTGTTTGCCTAACATGCACAGGGCTTTCATCCTTAACACACATAAGCAGGGAACAGTAGAATCCTAGCATCTGGGGGATGGAGATAGAAGGTCTGCAAGTTCTAGGCCATCCTCAACTATTAGTGGGTTCAGAGCCAGCCTGGGCTACATGAAACACTATCTTTAAAAGAGGATGGAGTGGTAGGAATATGGTTCATTGGCAAAAAGTGCTTTTATTTTTTTATTATTATTTTTTGTTTTTTGTTATTGTTTTTGTGTTTTGTTGTGTTTTGTTTTGTTTTGTTTTTTGTTTGTTTTTTGAGACAGGGTTTCTCTGTGTAGCCCTGGCTGTCCTGGAACTCACTCTATAGACCAGGCTGGCCTCGAACTCAGAAATCTGCCTGCCTCTGCCTCCCAAATGCTAGGAGTAAATGCGTGTGTCACCCTTGCCCGGCCAACAAAAGTACTTTTAATACAAGCGAAAGAGCCAGAGTTCAGATCCTCTGAACTCCTATAAATGGTTGGTGGGTGTGGCGGCTCACCTGACACTCAGTCTGGGAAGGTGGAAACATGGGGTCCCCCAAAGGAACCTGGCTGGTGAAAGCAGCTGTATTGGTAAGCTCTGGATTTGATGAGAAACCCTGCCTCAAAGGATAAGGTAAAGGAGTCAAAGATTTCAGAATGAGAAACAGCCTCAAACCTCCATCTACATGCATTTGTGTGTTTGCACCTGCCTGCTACATGCACTGGGAACACACACACACACAGTAAGAGAGAAAGAAGGCACTCAGTCTTGGGTCTGTGGGCCTTTTAATGCCATATACACTTCCCTGTGTGGGTGTGGGGAAGTCTGGAGCTGTTCAATTCTGACAGGCTTAGCCCCTGTCCCCAAGGAGGGTTTAAGGTGGGAGGAAGCCTGAGAAAGGTAGCAGGGAGTCTAGCGACAGAGACACGGAGAGAAAAGCAGAGGCACCCGAGATTTTTACAGCACAGTAGTAAAAGGCAAGTGTTTAAATACAAAATACAATCAAGAAACGCTGAGAAGGGGCTATTTTCTGGAAAGGGAAATGGAACAAAAAAGTTCCAGTCCCATGGACCTGGAGGGTGTCCAATAGGCTATGCACTGTTGGAAATGGTCTTACAGTTTAGATCTTTGTCTCCCAAAGTGGTCTGGGGAAACAACTCAGTGGTTCAGTGCCTGGCACACACAAAGCCCTGGGTTTTATCCCCAGACCCCCCCCACCCCCAAAGTCTCCAAAGGATTGTTCTCCAAGGTCCAATAATGGGAAATGATACGAGTATTCAAGAGCTGGGGATGGGTGCAGCGGGACACTTCTTTAATCTCAGCACTCGGGAGGCAGAGCTCTGTGAGTTTGAGGCTAGCCTGCTATACAAAGTATGTTCCAGGACAACAAAGGCTACACGGTGAAGTCCTCTTTCCAAAAGTCACATACAAACACACACAAAATAAACGGAGGGCCTGGGGATTGGGAACACATTCTTATATTTTGTTATTTAATATATGATTTGATAATGCTACAAATTTTAATGTTTTAAAATTCATTTTATGTGTATGAGTATTTTGTCTGCATGTACATTTTGAGCTTGTCTGGAGAAGCCAGAAGCAGGCTTCAGATGTCCTGGAACTGGAGTTAAGAATGCTTGTAAGCAGCCATGTGGGTGCCCAGAACAAACCCCGTTAAAAATTTCTCTGCAAGAACAATGAGTGCTCCTCACCCTGAGCCATCTCTCTAGCCCCAAATCAGTTTTGTTTTGTTTTCTTTTTACCTTTTTAAACTTTATTTTCTGTGTATGTTTGTCCGCATGTGTGTATGTGCACCACTTGTGTTCCTGGTGCCTGAGGAGGGCCAAGAGAGGGCATGGAATTCTAGAACTGAAGTTGTAGAGGGTTGTGAGCCACCATGTGGGTGCTCAGAACTGAACCTGGGTCCTCTGCAAGAGCTACAGTGCTCTTAACTGCTGAGCCATCTCACCAGCCTCTTGACTTTTGTTTCTTAAAGTTAAATTTTAAGGCAATCTTATGCATTGTATTTTGATTACATTTACACACACATCCTCTTCCCCTGCATTATTTTTTTGACTCGCTCTTAATCCCATTCACTCCCGTCTTCCTGCCTAGTCCACACGGTTTTCAGTGTATCTGAATTGAGGTGGAGTTGTTTGCACGAACTTGAGTGGCAACTTACAGTGGCTACACCACTGAAGAAAAGTGTCTCCCCATGCCATTAAGGACATGTTCTGAAGCTCTAAGCCTCTTTCTCTTCCATTCTTTGTTTCCAAGGTTACCAGGAGGTAAGTGGGTTTTGCGTAATAAACCTCTGCTATCATATGCTACCTATCACAGGCCCAGTACTTTGGGGTCTCTCAACTGTGGACTGGGTCCTCCAAACAAACCTTTCTCTTTCTATCTTGCATGTCTCTGGTATTTTCTTATTGTGGTAGAAAACTGACTAATATAGATGTGAAGGCTTCAGAAGCCCAGGGTCCAACCTGGGCAAGCCTTCCACTGTAAGATGCTAGACTCCGTGTGTCCCCTTTGTGACAGAACATATCCCCCAGCCATATTTGGCTACTGAGGTGGCACATATAGTCACAGCCTCCTCATCACACCACATCAGGCTTTTGACATGGTCTTGGTCTTTCTTCAGTTCCAAGCTTGTTTTGCTCATGATGGGATTCCAGGAACCAATTTTGTTTTGTTTTGTTTTGTTGTATATCGAAACAGGGTTTCTCTGTATAGCCCTGCCCTGGAACTCACTCTGTAGACCAGGCTGGCCCCGAACTCAGAAATCCACTGTCTCTGCCTCTCAAGTGCTAGAATTAAAGGTGTGAGCCACCACTGCCCTGCATTCCAGGAACCAATCTTAAGATAAGGATTCACATTCCCAACATGACACATCAATAAGTGCTCCCAGGAGGAGCTGTTAAACAAACGGGAGAAGCAGGATAAAGAAAGCAACGGTGTGAGCACAGACCTAGTCCCAAAGAGAGCATCAGTCAGATGCACAGGGGAACTCTGGTGCAATTACATCTTAGGGTTTGTCTGTTTGGAAGGAAGAATGCTGGGCTGTCACCTACAGCAGGTAATCATTGGCTGTGGGTGCAGGAAGCAAATTCTGGGCATTTGTTTTCTTTTGTTTTTCCAAGAGAAGAGCTCGGAAATATATATATCCCCATGCCGCCCTTGTACTCATGGTCAGGCTATAGGGGAAATTTAACTGAAACTCAAGACTGAGATTCATTTAGTTAAATGAATGAACTGATGAATGACCAGCTGGGGAAGCTGCGCAGAAGGCAGCGTCGTGGTCCAGGCTAGCCGAAGAGCTGAGTTTCGTTTTCTCTGCTCTGCTCGCGGCCCCCCGCCGGAATGCTGAGTGCCTTGGAAGGAGGCGGAAATGAGCGCGCTCCACAGCTCTCCAGCCGAGCGTTTACTTAATTAGGGCCTGTATCCTGAGGCTCGTTTGTGTTTAACTGTCTGCCTAATGGTTTCGTCTGGCTCCGGGCCGGCGCTGGGGGAACTTTGGGGGTGAGGATAGGTCGAGCCACCCTGTCCCCTCTATGTTAGAGCATTGAGCAGCTCCCGCAGGCACCTAGGATGTGGCAAGCGTCCCCAGCAGGAGAGTTGGACCACTAAGCTGCCTTGGGCTTTCTCTGCAAGTTGCCACCTCCTCCTACAGCTGCTAGGACTGCGCGGATTACTGAAGACTCCAGAGATGGCAGATGCTGGCTACCCGCAGTGGTGAAATTGAAGGATTCTGACACTGCTCATTCTCTTAGTTGTGGAACTGGGAGCGCTAGCCAGTTCCCTGGCTGGCGAGGCAAAGAAAGCTAAATGAGCCGCATCCTAGAGCCCTAATACCGACTACACTGGGCCCTTGCTCATTGCCAGCTACTGAGTTCAGCGTTTTTAACACGTTAATCTGTTTAATCAAGTACACGTATTCGTTTAATTCTAATACAGCCGAGTTCTTCCTTTCTCTCTCTCTGTCTCTCTGTCTCTCTGTCTTTCTCTCAGTCTTTCTCTCTGTCTGTCTCTCTCTGTCTCACACACACAGAGAGAAAGAGAGACAGAGATAGAGAAAGAGAGACAGAGACAGAGGGATGATGTATGTGCATGAGTATGAGTAAAGGCTACGTGCATGGCTGGAGGACAACCTCTGAGACAGTCCTTTCTTTCACCTTGTTTGAGATTGGGTCTCTGCTGTTTGACACTGTATAAACCAGACTAGCTGGCCTGCTGGCTTCCTTCTGCCCTCCTCCCATCTCTCCATAGGAGACCCTTACAGATGGGCTACTGCCTTCCACATTACATGGAATCTGGGGACTTGAACTTGGGACTTACCAAAGCACATTATCCACCGAGCCATCTCCTCTAGTCTACCCACCTTTATTTGAAGCAAAGGCTCACTATGTAGTGTAGGCTGTCCTTAAACTTGCAGCAATCATTTTGCCTCCACACATCCCATGCTGGGATTAAAGGCATACTCCTCTTCTGGCTCCAGTACAGTCCTTTTTTTTTGTTTGTTTTTTGAGACAGGGTTTCTCTGTATAGACCTGGCTGTCCTGGAACTCACTCTGTAGAAAAGGCTGGCCTCAAACTCAGAAATCCATCAGCCTCTGCCTCCCAAGTGCTGGGATTAAATGAGTATGCCACTACTGCCCAGCTCTAGTACAGTACTTTTGAGGATAGGTATCAAAATCGTTCCAGTGACAGCTGAACAGATAAGGGTTATGTCTCAGAAAGATGTGGGACCTGAGTCTAAATCCCACCCAGTAAAGCGAGTAGAGCCAATGCTTGCCCAATTACATCATAAGTTCCACTGCTCAGCCAGAGACTTGGGTAGGAAGGACAGGCAGGTTCATGTTAATACTTGAAGGCAAACAAAACAAAACAAAAACCCTCTAAATAAACCTTTAAAGCTGAGCTAGACGAGAAGGCAGAGGGGAGAAGAGGCATCATCCTGGGGTTCTCTGGAGAGCAATGGAATATGAGGCACACTTGGAGAATAAGGTGGGGAAAAATACAATGGTTCAGAAAGCTCATCTCATCCAGGGCTGAGGTTGCATTGCAGAGAGGTGGGGGGAGAGCTGCTTTTACAGGGAAAGGGCACATGGAGAGGGGTAGTTGGAGCCTGTGCCTGCCCAGGGACCTGTGTGCCTCCTGTGTACCTAAGGAGGACAGTCACTCTTGTCCAATATAGTTGAAGGAGCAAGACAGAGGAACACAATCTAGCTCATCAGCAGAGCCATCTCCAAGGGACAAGCACCATACAGCAGCTAGTTTTTATATTATGTACAGTATTTCAGGGCAATAAAATCAACATCTAAAATTGCCATTAGTGGGACTGAGGTTGTAGTTCGGCTGATAGACTGTCTAGCATGCATGAAACCCAGGGTTCAATTTCTATCAACCACCTGAACCAGGCATGGGGGAGGCAAGTCTTGGTACTAGGTACAGATTTTTTTTAAAGATCTGTTTATTTATTTTATGTATATGAATACACTGTAGTTGTCTTCAGACACACCAGAAGGGACCATCAAATCATATGGAAGATGATTGTGAGCCACCATGTGGCTGCTGGGAATTGAACTTAGCACCTTTGGAAGAGCACTCAGTGTTCTTAACCACTGAGTCATTTCTCCAGGCCTAGGTACAAGATCTTAGTACTAGGAAGGTAGAAGCAGGAGAATCCGAAGTTCAAGGCCATCCCCAGGTGCATATTGAGTTTAAGGCCAGCATGAGATACATTACACTTTTTAAAAAAATCATCATTATAAAGCTGGTCATTGTGGGTCATTGTCTTTAATCCCAGCAGTTCAGAGGCAGAGACGGAAGGGAAGGTTTGCAATGAATTCAAGACCAGCCTGAGACTACCACAAGCCTCAAAACAAAAGAAAACAAAACACAAAAACAAACAAACAATCGGGCAAAGGAGATGACTTAGCAGGTAAAGTACAATCCTGAAGACATGAGTTCAATCCCAGAACCCATTTAAAGCTAGAAGGCAGACGGTCTGTGGAGGTGCATTCCTTTAATCCCAGCACTTGGGAGGCAGAGGCAGGCAGATTTCTGAGTTCCAGGCCAGCCTGGTCTACAGAGTGAGTTCCAGGACAGCCAGGACTATACAGAGGAACCCTGTCTCAAAAAACCAAAAAAAAAAAAAAAAAAAAAAAAAAAAAAGCTAGAAGGCGAGAAACAACTCCACAAAGTTGTCCTCTGACCACCATATGTGTGCAGTGGGCCATTCACACATATAATAATAATAATAAATAAGGCAAAACCCGCCATAGTTTGCATTTAATATAAAATTAAGGAAACATTTATATTGTGGGTGCCAGAAATAATGAGGCTAATAACAAATAACTTGTTCCCTACCTCAAGCCCTTCGAAGTTACTATGACTTCCAAACTCTGGGGCTTTCTGTACTAGCTTCCTTCCATTTGTTCAGCTGCAAACGGAAGTAACTATTCTCTCAAACGTATATCAGATCGCTTACCGCGGTCCTTTGAGACCTCGATGCCACTTTTAAAACCCCAGTGCTCTGCACCTCCCGCGCCGCTAGTGTGGGAGGTGGAGAAAGTGGCAGAGGGCAGACCCTGCTGTAGCTGGTGTAAAGACACACCCTGCCTCCATCAAAGCTTTGAACACACGCCTCCGGCAGCATGAATGGGGAGCCTCTTTTTTTTTTTTTTTTTTTTTTTGTGGAGTTTCAGATGCGTCTCCGCTTTTTTTCCGTTGTAGCTGCCAGCAATGGAATATTGTCTTCTCGTGCTGCAGAGGCTGAGGTGGAGTGGACTGGGGGTTTTGTTTTGTTAGATTATTTTCCATCGAAGCCAGAAACTGCGAGAGCCACGGGATACCTTTCAGAAGTAGTTTCAGAAGAGCAAGGGGGATGGAGGAGAGGACCAGGGAGGAACATTAGGGGCTTAGAGAGTGCCTTTGGCAGGCTGGCCTCGACCCCACCTGCGAGGGGGCGGGATCTTGTGACGTTGGACCAATCAGCAGCTACCTGAGCGCACCTGGCCTCCTCCCGCGGGCTCTAGCGAGCCGCGGAGCTCAAAGCTGCACCCGGAGCTCAGAGGAGCGCTTCCCCACCGTCGCGGCAGCCTTCTCAACTCTCTTCAGTCATGGAGCTCCTTAGTGGGCCGCTCACCTTCCTGCTCCTCCTATTTCAGGTACCACAGTGTTTTGCCATGGTCCTAACCCGGATTGCTCCCTGGAGGGCGGGTGGGGTTCTCACGCTGCGGGCGTCGGGGGAATCTCAGGGCTGGGCTCCGTGGGACCAAGGTTGTCCCAGAGGACCACCGTGGACTCCCAAGGATGGGTGTACAGAACCAGGCACGCCTGTGACTCAGCCTCCTCGTTAACCCTTCTGCCCTCAAAATTCAGGTTTGCTGGCTACGCAGAGTGGTCTCCGAGCCCTACCGGGCAGGCTTCGTCGGGGAGGCTGGAGTGACCTTGGAGGTGGGAGGAACTGGCCTGGGGCCGAGCCAAGCGCTGGGCAAAGGTAAGACCCCTCCCGGATCCAGCCGGGATGGAGCTACGGTACGGAAGACCGCACGTGGTTCACTTTACTGTGGTGCATCGGAGGGTTGTCTAGACCAGAGCTGGGACGTCTGGAGCCACCTCACATCCCAGGGAGGCTCAGAAAGTGGCTCCCGTGCTGAGCTGGGCGCGAGACGGCTGGGCAACGGTGCGCCTACTAAGGTCCAGCTCCTCTGCGCCTCGCTGCTGCTGCTGCTGCTGCTGCTGCTGCTGCTGCTGCTGCTGCTGCTGCTGCTGCTGTTGCTTGTCTTGACTTCTCAGTGCCTCGCGGCTGAACCCCTCACCCAGCCCCGACGTGGAAAACTCTCCCGCCCCGCCACAGCAGAGGAATGCGCAGTGCATATTCCTCCAGCAGCTCCCGCGCAGGTGTGGGGATGAACCGTGCCCGGAGCAGCCCCCTTCGTCCCTTCTCTGGCCCCCTTTGTGAACCGTGCTTTGTGTCTCCGTCAGACAGACCGGGTCTGTTTCTCTTCTCCAGGCTGCCCTCCCCGCCCCCCTTCTTCCCGGGCAGCTGGAATGCACTCTTAACCCTGCCATTCCCGGAGGGCCTGCGCCCCTGCTGCCTGCTGCGAATGTCCTGACACACCTGGGAGGAGGGCATCACGCGCGGGGGACACTAGGTCCCTCACTCCAAGCGTCTTGGTACTAGGACGTTAGATCACTTGAGTCCCGGGGCGGTGGCGTGGGGGGAACAGGGGAGGGCAATCTGTGTCCCAAGCCGGCAAGTGAGTGAGGGATCAAAGCTCATTTTGATCTTTCTGTAGTGATTTTCTCCACTCAAGTTCAAAAACTTGAAAGTGAAGGGTCATTTCGGTGCTGAGAACCAGAGTGTCAGGAGACTCGGGCGTCTATCAGCTGGTTGGCGGGCTCTTGACGGGAGAGGACAGTGGGATTTTCTCGGTAGTTTAAACCCAAGTTGTTAAATCAGGAGTAAATCGGGATCCTTGAGTAAAGTTCCAGAGACCTTGGGAGGGGATCTCTAGTTTCAGCTGACTTCCAAAAAACATTTGCCACCTTGCATTTTCTAGTGCTTCTCACCCCAGGTACACATGTCCACAGCTTGAATATGGGAGTGTCCACGCTGAGAGGCAGAATGACTCTTCTTTGTTTCTCCAAAAGAAGAGTGGGACCCTTGTGTCTGTAGAACGCTTTAAAAAAAAAAAAAAAAAAAAAAAGACTTTTCTCAAATAACTCTGCAGATTGACAAAACAATTAACACCCAGACTAGGCTAGGTTCCTTAAAGGCTTGGCTGTAGGGAGCGGGAGCCCACGCATTAAGAGGCCATGCCTCATAAACTTTAAATTCTTGCACATGGGTTTATTACTGGCGGGCTAACAAACTGCAACTGAGCCAACCTGTAAAAAATGTTAACTTGGCCAGGGCCCCAGATCCAATCTGGCTCCCTGAGGAAGCTCTATGGCTGACCAGATCTCTGCCAAATCCACCTCCCTGCCCCGCCCCCCCCCCACATCCACATCCTCTGCTGTATTCAGAAAGCAGGTATGGCTTTGAGTTGTGAGTGTCTTATCTTCCTTACTGAAGTAAAAAGTATCAGATTAGCCATCGCCTCACTCGGTCTGAGGTTGCTGCTGATCAGGGTTTCGATTACGAGGTTGAGTTGGCCTGAGCTTCCTGGTGACATCACGAATTTTAAAACTCTTTTTTTTTCCTAAGGAAAATTATGCTTTCTCCGATGTCTGGTTTATGATCATGAAAATGGTAGGCTTTTGCCAAGAATGTACCTGGTTAATAAAACAGAGTGGGCTAATGCGCTTGGCACACCGTGACTTTCCCTACAAATACTACTGACTCTCGGGGCAGGCTTCCCTGGAAATGGGAAGTCACTTTGGTCTTAAGTGAAAGCAAGCTTCCGGCACACTTAGTGCTAGTAAGTTGAGACTTTCCAAGCTAGATGGTGTGCTTATAGTCCCAGCTGCTTCAGAGACTGAGACGGAATCTCTTGGCCTCAGGAACTCAGTCCAACATAGAGGCTATAGCTCTTTTTTTTTTTTTTTTTGGTTTTTCGAGTCAGGGTTTCTCTGTGTAGTCCTGGCTGTCCTGGAACTCACTCTGTAGACCAGGCTGGCCTCGAACTCAGAAATCTGCCTGCCTCTGCCTCCCAAGTGCTGGGATTAAAGGCGTGCGCTGCTGCCGCCGCCGCCACCACCGCCACCACCCGGCCCCTAGCTCTTTTTTTAAAAAAAAAATTTCTTAGTTTGGTGTGGTGATGCATGCCTTTAATCCCATCAGGAGGCATAGGCAGATGGTCTCCTAGGCCAGCCTGGGCAACATAGTGAGGCCCTTTATCAAAAAAGAAAATGAACAAAAACACTCAACAACAATTTTTATTATTTGTGGCCAGAGTGCATTCAGAAGTCTATTTTCTCTTCCCTCTGTGGTTTCCTGATATTGAACTCAAGGTTTCAGGCTTGCTCAGCAAGCTCTTTCACCCAGTGAGCCCATGTGTATATGGGGGTGGGGGGGGGGTGTTAGTTTGTAAGTCTGATACTGAAGGTAATAGAGATTGTAAGCCTCCTGATGTGAGTGCTGGGAACTAAACCTAGGTCCTCTGCAAGAGCCACTAGCACTCTTAAACACTGAGCCATCTCTCCAGCCCAAGAAGTGGTTTCTTAAAAAGATATAAATGCAGCTGTGGCTACAGCTCAGTGACAGAATAAGACCTTGGGTTTGACACTTAGCACTTTAAAGCTAAACTTTATAAACTTCAATAAGTGAAACTTCCCCAACAACAACAAAAATATACAGGTCTCATTCCCCCGTATTTTTCTTCATGGGCTTCAGCTGCTGCTATCTTTCTACTTCGCTGCCTCCATCCTAACTCCCCATTCTTGAAACATCAGTGTCCCTGGAGACAGGGTTGAAAGGCTTATTTATCTTGCAGGTACATAAAAACTTCCAAGTTTGGCCAAACAAACAACACTTTCCATATTACAAACCTCCCTCTTTGCCCCTGGGTTATGAATATTACAAGCGGCTATGAAGTTAAGCTCAAAGAAATGATCTGGTATAATTAACGCCTTGTTTGTGTGTGTATGCCTTTCTCTTCAAAGCCCTTCTACAACTCTGAGCATGCTCTACCCTCTTAACATTCCCTTGAAGCCAGTAAGGTGAATATTAAATACTTTGAGGTCTTAATCTCAGAGGTGGAACTTGAGAAACCCCATAGCCAAACCCTGCCAGCAGTTTTAAAGATGGAGAGACAAAGGCTCAGCTTCCTGGTTTTAATTTGTTCAACAGTTCATAAACATCTCTGAGGCTCCTAGACAGAACTTTTACTTCCTGGTGCTTGCCCAACGCCCAGTAAGTCCATTGGAAGAAATCAAGACTCCCTTGTGAAGGTCAGCCTATTTTTTTACTCCTACCCCCAACCCCTTTTTTAAAGATTAGGGTCTCATTATGTAGTCCTGGCTAGCCTGGAACTATGTAGATCAGGTTGGCCTTGAACTCACAAGAGATCTGCCTGCCTCTGCCTCCTGAGCACTGTGAAAAAAGGCAAGGATCACTATGCCCAGATAATCAGATGTTTTCATTATAGTTTTTTTTTCAAAAACATTTCTCCACAGGGGGACACAACACAGCCTCTAAGGGTTCTAATATTAGGGGTTTTACTAGAGAAGTTAATTTTGAAGGAAGGAGAACAGAACTGTTCCCCTATTCTGGCCCCTCCCATGGGGGGATCCCTAGCCCTTCCAGTGCGATCTGAGTGCATAAACAAAGAAGTGGTCAGTGGGAACTTGTGAGTATGAGTAGAGTTATTAGAAGTGATAGACCACAGCCACCTTACCTGTAACCCTGGCCCTTTCCCAAATAGTAAGACACAGAGACTTACTGTATTTATTAAAGCTTTGAGCACTATAGCTGGGCAGATTCTCAGCTATTCTAACCCGACAATGCTGGCCTGGCCAATGTCTCGCCAGTCACTGTCCATCTTAGTCTTGTCCAGGCACCTGCATCTTCATCGTGTTGGGCTGGACTTTGCCTTGGCTTCCCATCTGAGGCCCTCTCTTTCTGCCCAGGAGTCCCACCTTAACTCTCCAGCCCAGTTATTGCCTGTTCAGCTCTCTAATTGACCAGTCAGAAGGTGATGGAGAACAATGTTTACAAAACAATGAGGCAGGAGATGCTTAACAATACCCAGACCCAGTCTGTAATCAGGTCTCTGCCTTCCAGGGGCTCAGAAATCAGCATTTGAATAAAACAGAGGCAGTCCTTACCCACTGTGCAAAAAAAGGTTATCCCTATACTTACCCATCACTCACTCAATTGAGAGAAGCTGCTTCAAGACAGTAGTCAAAGACACTCAGGATTCAACTGACTCCTTCACTCTATCAGCCAAATCTTACCTTTCGGTAAGTTTGAAAGCTAGTGAACTTGACTGAGCCTGACTTAGTTTCAAGATGGTTGTGTTTAGCTCAGCTTTCGGTATAAAAACCACCCTTAGTTTGGTGTTGCTTCCTTCTTTCAGTAAATGTGTAATTGATATCTGCATATTTCAGGGGCACCTAAAGCAGTGACCTAAACAAAGTCCCCTCCCCACTTTGGGGAAGCTTACAGTCCTGGTGCGAGCTGTATTTTAATCCTTTGCAAAGCAGGTGCTAGTAGTACCTTCCTCTTCAAAGTAAAATGGAGTCAAAGTAAAATGCAGTCAGCAGTAAGTCCAGGATGTAGAACCTGGTTGGCTGCCTCCATAGCCCAAGGGGGTTGAGTCTATAGTGCCCCATAAATCTGCCTCAGAGGAATGAATGGTAAGGAACTGGGGTTTGGAGCCCAGCCAGCTGCCTTCCTCCCGGCAGAGGGGAGGGCTGGTTGCTGAAGTCTCTGCTCTATATCACCACCCATTGTGTCTGGGGAGCCGGTCTCAAACCTCTCGTCACCTTGTCTCATAACTCTCTGTTCCTAGGTTACCAGGAATGGGTGTTCTTACCTCTCGGCTGCATCAGGAAGGCTCTGAGGATGGACAGGGAATAACTAGGGCCAGAGGCTAAAGGGTTTTTTTTTTAGAACATTTGAAGGATGGTGGGATAGGAAAGGAGAGGACCTCCCCTGCCAGGATCAGTGAGGCATCTGTCCAGAGACTTGCTGTTGAAGAATAACGTAATGTTGAAGAATAATATCATGTTGGGGTCTGGCAAGATGGCAGCATGTTAAGGCCCTTGTCACTGAGCCCTGGGACCCACCTGGTAGAAGGAGATAACCATTCCTGCAGGTTGTCCTCTGACCTCCAACACGCACACCAGGTCACATGCCTTTCCCTCCTCCCTCACCACAATTAACTAAATAAATATAATTTTAAGAAAAGAATGAACGATGTTGGGAAAAGTACCAGAGTGGCTAGCTTATTGACACATCGCCAGCTTAAGATGCAGGGTACCAGCACACAGACCACTGACGACACCAATGACTTAGGTGCCACTTGCCTCCCAGCACCCTTCTCTCAAGATAACTACTGTTTTGGCTTCTGATACTGTAGACTACTTTAACTACATTAGAATTTTATATGTGAATCATAGTGAGGTATATGTTCCTGGTCCTGTAACCCCAGTAGTTGGGAACTAAGGGATCTCTAAGACCTTGTCTCAGAAGACAAATGGGTTCAGCAGATAAAGACACTGCCAAGCCAGAGTTCAGTCCCTGGAACCCACATGGTAGAAAGTGAGGATTGACCCTGTAAGTTGTCGCCTGACCTCTTGAATGTATGTGCATATTCTGTAGTGCTCACACGCACGTAAACTAAATAAATAAAAATGTGATAAGAAACAAACAGGGACATTCATATAAACTGGGAACGGTAATACATGAGCTCTCATTCCTGCACAGAAGGCAAAGGCAGGAGGATCTTGAGTTCCAGGCCAGCATGAGCTACACAGTAAAATCTTGTGTTAAAGAAAAAAGATATACCAGACGTTCGGATATGAGCCTATGGGAGCCATTCTCATTGAAACCACCACAAAGTGTCACAGAGCCTGTGGCTTTCTAGGCGAAGATTTTTTTATCCTGGCCAGCGTAGGCAGGCAGCAGTTTTCTCCTTTTGCCTCATGGTCAAGTTGAGTTCCTCCCTCACATAAGTGTCTGAGATCTAAAGCCAAGTCGAAATGGCCATTCAGCTCACAAATGCCTGGGCCTGTTCTTGGTGTGAGATATTCAGAGGTAAGCAAGACTTTACCTCATGGCTTCTTGTGAGCTCCAGAGCTAGACTAGCACACAGGTCAATCACCAGGCAAATACAATTGCTAGTCCTCAGTTCAACACCCACCCCCCACGACGCCCCACCCCGCTTTAGGCAGGCTCTCACCATGTAGTCGAGGCTAGCCTCAGAGTCATGATTCTCTTTCCTTTGCCTCTTTAGTGCTGTGAATACAGGTATGTGCTGGGTACCATTCTAGGTGCTGGGGATACATTAGTGAACAAATGTAGGAAAGCCCCAAGCGTTGTAGGCTACTTTGAAAAGTGGAGAGGCAGGCAGAATTATTGAAGTGAGTAGGAGTTGAGACTGAGCTTACAAGGAAATACCATAGGAAGTGATGTCTTAGCTGGAGGCTGAGAAACAGCTATAGTGCTGGACATGAAGGGTGGCAGGAGATGTTCCTGCAGGTGAACATGTGGGTTCTAGGGTTTTAAATACATTCCATATGGCTGGGCCATAGAGTGTAAGTCAGGGAGAGCAATTGAGAGCTATTTAAAAGTGTCTAAGCGAAGACAGCAAGATAATGTTAGGGAAGGGCAGGCCGGATGCTTGGGCATCGTCATAGCCTCATGGAAGCCCTCCTCTGAGCCAAGGCGCTGACCTCTCCATGCCACCACCCCCTCCTCCGTGGCTCTCCTCAGACCAGAAGATATGTCTCCTATTGATCCTTACCCTTCACTTCATTGATTTGGGCAGAGGAACTGGCAAGAAAAGGTTTAAAAGCTATCTGTCGAAATGATGTCTCTTATTTTTTATGACGTTTATTTATTATTATTATTATGACATTTTATTTATTTGTTGTGTATTCCTGTGTGTACATAGATGCATGAGTGGTGGTCAGAGAGCAGCTTGCAAGAGTTAGTTCTCTCCTTCCGCCGTGTGAGATCTGGGGATCAAACTTGGTTAGTCAGGCTTGGTGGCAAGCACCTTTATCCACCGACTCAGCTCGCCAGCCTGAGTCCATTTTTTTAAGAGCTTACTGCATTCCAGAACCACACTTTTTACTTGATGTAATAAGCCCCTTTAATCCTCCAAAAGCCTCACAGGCGGGTGGAATTGGCCCCATTTAGCTGCAAAATCTACATTAGTAATTTTGTAATTTGCCCAGTGTCATCTACTAGAAAGTTGTGGAATCCAGCTTTGAACCTCCCTAAGTATACAGTACTAACCATGTGGGGATCCAAGAAGTTGAGGGAAAGCAATTGCAAAGTCCACTGGCCCCAGAGAAGCTACTGGAAGATTGGAAATAGTTAACTTCTGACTCGAGAGCCTTGAATTCCTGTTCCCTCCCCTGGCTTCTGTTAATCACCAGGAACTGGAGTGGTGGGGGTGAACACTTGTATCCAACAGCTCTGGCTTCTCCTTGGGATGGGGGGTGGAGTTCAGATACCAGGCCTGACCCGGCTTAGACTGACATTCTTAGCCGACACTGCTACTGGCTATTTATCTTCTGCCTCTCCTCAACCCTCACCTCCCACCCCTGGCCCTGGATAGTGGAGCTTGAAAGACCCCAACCCCCTCTTGTCTCCCCCACTACCCAATTCCAAACCAGAAGCATCAATATCAGTGGTCTAGAAACCGCATAGGCTACCCAGGCTACAGGCTGCAACTACCCTGGTCCTGCTGAGCTGCTCAGAAGTACCTCATCCTAGGAAAGCCAGCCCTGTGAACAACTTCCTTTCCCTTCGACTGGTTCTTTGACTTCACCGCTTTGGCTTCATCACTGACTAGCCCCAGAGGAGAAGGCTCGGAGCCACACAGCCAGTTAGTTAGTTGGTGGGGCAACCTCTTTCAATGAGGCAATGTTGTGGGCTGCTTCCCCTCAGGACTTGAATGGAGAACTCTTCATATAACCCCAGGCCTTCCGCCCCTCCTCCCCACCCCCTCCCTGACCCCTTAACCTAAGGATCCCATCTTTGCCCATTTGAGAGTGCTTCAGGGCCAGGCGTTGGGGTCCTGCTTCTTGGAAGGTGGAGATAGGAGAACAGAGGGAGCCTGAAAGCTGGGCATGATGGTGCATGCCTATAATTCTAGTACTCAGTTGAGGCAGGAAGACTGTGGAGTGAGGCAGCCTGCTCTACATGCCACGACTTTGTTCAATAAATACATAGAGACTGCCTAAGGGAACTGGAGGCATAGCTAGATCACTGGTAGAAGACATGATTAGCAAGTCTTCAATTCCCTAGAATTATGTGTAAAGGGGCACAGGTACATATTTCTAAAAAGATTCTCTTAACTCTTGAGACAGAGTATTGCTATGTAACCCAGGCTAGCCTGGAACCGGAGACCTTCCTGCCTGCCTCAGCCTCCTAGGTGGCATATACTACTGAGCCCGGCTTCCTTTCTCAGATTTGAGGACTATATCCCCTCTCCTGGTCTATCTTCTGTTGTAGCACATGCATGCATGTGTGCCATACCAGGCTCTTGGAGGTCAGAAGGCAGCTTGCAGGAGTTTGTTCTCTCCTTCCACCATGTGGGTCCTGAGCATCTAACTCAAGCTGTCAGGCTTGGAGGCAGGCTCGCTGACCTTGGTAATTTTTTTTTTTTTTTTTTTTTTTTTTTTTTTTTTTTTTTTGGTATAGAATAGAGTTTATTCAGGGCATGGGGAGGGGAGTTAAGAGGATAGTAGAGGCAGAGAAAGGCAGAGAGAGGGAGAGAGTAGAGAAGTAGAGGCTGGCCATGACCACATAGAGAGAGGGGGGGATAGGGAAGAGCCCAAGAGGGCAAGAGAGAAGCAAGCAGGAGTAAGAGCGACCTTGGTCATTTTATAGGGAAATAAGACCTCCCATCTAAACTGAAAATGTAGCACAGGTCTAAGCCCAGAGCTTGGAAGCTGAGGTGAGAACCATGAATTAATATCAACCTGGTTGTATGGCAAGATCATGTGCCCCACCCCCAAATTCCTTTAGACTCTTGTTAAACTGGCCATAAGGGATAGACATACTAGATACTGAGCACTTAAAGAAAAGGGGAACTTTCTATCTCTGTGCTCACCCCAAACTGTGTGACCTGGGGCAAGTTCCTCCAAGTCCTGGCTTCAGACCTGGAGGCTCAGAATGCCTCCCATGTCCTAAGGTTCTGAGGAGATAAGACTCTGTTTAGACAATTAGACAGTTGGAGGGTCTGCTAAAGGTACCGTGCCCCTTGGCACTTCTTGGGTGTCCTGCTTCAGTCTGGCTGCTGGCTGAGCTACCTTCATGGGGCAAGCCCTATCTTGTTCCTTCGGGCTTGAGGTAAATAGATGCTTGTGGGATTCCTTCGTACAAGCCAGAACAGGACATCAGGCCCACACCCTGCTCTCTCCCTGTGCAGTCCCTTGGCCCAGGTTCCCAGCTAACTCCTAACCACCCCCCCCTTTTTTTTTCTTGTTTCTTTTTTATGGTCTTTAGCCCATTCCAGAATTTTCTTACATTTTCCTCCAGCTTGGACTTAGTCCCATGCCAGTAATTTGCAAGTTTGGCTGATAATCAAAATTCTCTGGGGAGTCTTTATCTGTAAATCACCCTGCCCCCATATATGTTATTTTATATCATTTATATAGGGCTGAGTGGTTGTTTTAAGATTTATTTTATTTATAATTCAGTATGTATTTGTGTCTGTATGTGGGTATGTGCATGAATGTGTGGGCGCTCACAGAGGCCAGAGCCTTTACATCCTGTGGCTCACTGTTGAGTTAGGGACAGTTGGGAGTCACCTGGTATGGGTGCTGGGGCTGGGAACTAAACTCAGATCTTCTGTAAAGCAGCGTGTGCTCGTTACTGCTATCATCTTCCCAGACCCTGGGGTTTTTAATTAAACAATGTGCATATGCTCCCCATAGATGCAAACATTTTTACAGTAAAATAGGTGGCACTTCCTCTGTGACAAGGATGGCTCTAAATACTTGATATGTACCATTAGCTCATTAAACTCTCAGTGTTTGAGGGAGGTACCATCACTCTGTGTTGGAACTAAAGTTAGTTAAGTAACTCCCCAGGCCACACTGATTTCAGCAGACACAGAGTTTAAACTTAGCAGCTTGATTACCTGTCAGTAGCAGCAAATCATAAATACATACAGGATAATTTTCTTTCTGGGATACTATTCGCTATGGGCCAACACAATTAGTGGCTTAATCTATTCCTATTTTGTAGATCTTTTTCATTTTTAAAAAGCCATTTCTTTATTTGTGTGTGTGTACAACTTGGCAGACTTGGGGTTTTTGAAATCTTTCTGCAATGTGGGCACCAGGCATTGAACTTAGGTCCTTAGTCTTGGCAGCAAGCTCATTTACTGGCTAAGCTATCTCCATGGCCCTGAGTGTAGATCTTTTTCCGTACAAAGACATGAGCACACATACGGGAATTTTAAACAACTGGACTGTGTCACGCCTACATGTTACTGTACAGCTTGCTTTGTTAGCTTAGAGAAGCAGGCACCTTTCCAGATTGTGAAATGCACATCTATCATGATTTTAACCACTCTGGAGTCTTCCAGTGGTGGACAGGACATGATTTATTTGAGCCAGCTCTCTGTTTTTATCTTTTACAGATGTGGTGGTGGAAAGGAGTTAGCACCAAAATTGTGAAGTGTTTGGATTTTTAGAAATCTATCAGGAATCGCCTTATTAGGAAAGACAGGCGGACGGCCGAAAGATGATGACAGGAACTTTGCATCTTAACCCCGTGCAGACGAACTGAGCTTTTTATGGCCAGACTCTGCTGCAAGCCCAAGATAAGGCGTCTGCACTTTTTAAAAATCATTAGTTCTCACAGTAACATTTTTTTTTTCTTATGGTTCAGTGAGTGTTTCAAAAGCATTCAAAATCACCAAAAATCAAGACGGTATAAAGCTGTATGACAGAGAAGTAAATTGCCAGATGTATTCATGCCGGCATTATTTCCCAAGACTGCCCAGAGCTCGGAAGTGTGGTTCCAACAGAACAAGAAAGAAAACACATTTCCCCCTTTACGTTTTTCTTTAGACTTCACATTCTGTTAGCAGGCCCTTTGCCCAGTAAAAGTTGATTTCCATTTTTAAAGCAGACATTCACTTCTGATCTTATTTTTCCCTTGAAAGAGATTTATAAATCCTGCCTTAATCCGAGATAGTGCTGTGGTAGACAGTTCTGCGCAGAACACAGTCGCACTGATGTAAAAGGTGCATTCCAGAAAGCCTCAGATAATTCATAACGCCCAGGATTTGAGACAGGTTTCCATAGAGAACTGTGTGTGTGGCTCAGGGCAGCTGGAGCTTTACAGTCCCACAGTCTTTGCAGTTTGGCAACTGTGTGACTTTCTTTATGTGAGTACACTGTTGCCGTCTTCAGACACACCAGAAGAAGGCATCTGGTCCCATTACAGGAGGTTGTCAGCCACCATGTGGTTGCTGGGAATTGAACTCAGAACCTCTAGAAGAGTAGTCAGTGCTCTTACCCGCTGAGCCATCTCTCCAACACTCTACATTTTTTTTTTTAAATACAAAAAAATTTGGGCCAGGCAGTGGTGGCCTTTAATCCCAGCACTTGGGAGGCAGAGGCAGGTGGATTTCTGAGTTCGAGGCCAGCCTGGTCTACAGAGAGAGTTCCAGGACAGCCAGGGCTACACAGAGAAACCCTGTCTCAACAAAACAAAACAAAACAAAAAATTGGGATTTGTGGGGTCTTTTTTCTTTTTAAGATTTATTTATTTATTCTGTGTGTTGTTTTGTCTGCATGCATGTAAGTACACCATGTACTTGCCCAGGAAAGTCAAAAGAGCAGATCAGATCCCTGGGAGCTAGAGTTACCCACCTTTGTCACAGACCTTTATGAACCACTGTGTGGGTGCTGGGAACCGAACCCAGATCCTCTGCAAGAGTAGCCTGGACTTTTCACCTCTGAGCTCTCGTGCTAGCTCTCTAGTACAAGGAATTTGTGTCTTTAAACTTTGCATACAAAGGGGGACTTTGTGGAGTCATTTCAAATTTCTGTAGTTGAAGTTTCCATAAAGTTCATCAACAGTGTTAGGTATGGCGGGCTTGGGCTGGGGTTCCAGGGTCACTGGACTGGATTG
The DNA here is from genome assembly GCF_008632895.1 of Mastomys coucha. Taxonomy (NCBI): domain Eukaryota; kingdom Metazoa; phylum Chordata; class Mammalia; order Rodentia; family Muridae; genus Mastomys; species Mastomys coucha. The sequence goes on from NW_022196905.1 coordinate 244,609,397, forward strand.
AACCTGTTTGTTTCCTATTGCCTGTGGCCCTTTGGTCAGATGCTTTTTTTTTTAATTTATTATTTATTTCTTTATTATATCTAAGTACACTGTAGCTGCCTTCAGACACACTAGAAGAGGGTGTCAGATCTCATTACAGATGGTTGTGAGCCACCATGTGGTTGCTGGGATTTGAACTCGGGACGTTCAGAAGAACAGTCGGTGCTCTTAACCACTGAACCATCTCTCCAGCTCCCCAGACTCTTTAATCACTGCACCTTAGTTTCTCATTTATGAAATAAAAACATTGGGGACTAGAGAGATGATTCAGCAGTTAGATCTCTGTTCTTGTCTGTTTTTGTCTTTTGTTTTTCGAGTGTAGCCCTGGCTGTCCTGGAACTCACTCTGTAGACCAGGCTGGCCTTGAGCTCAGAAATCCACCTGCCTCTTCCTCCCAAGTGCTGGGATGAAAGGCGTGCACCACCACTGCCTGGCTAGAGCTCTGTTCTTGCAGAAGACCCTGGTTTATTTTCCGATACCCACCTGATGGGGTTCACAACCATTCTTAACTGTAGTTCCAGGAGATACAGTGCCTCTTCTGATTTCCATGGGCACCAGGCACAGATGTGGTGCATAGATATGCACACCGGCAAAACAGTCATACACATAAAATACATCTAAAAAAAAATTCACATGCATTTTTAAAGTAGAGATAATAGCTGAGCAATGAGAAATAGAGGAGGGAGGATCCAGAGTTCAGGGGAAACCTTGGATACATAAGGAATTTGAGTGTAGCCTGGGCTACACAGAATACTGTCTCAAAAAATAGCAATTAGCTGGATGTGGTGATACCCTGGGGAGGCAGAAGCAGACAGATATCTTAAGAGTTCAAGGCCAGCCTGGTCTACATAGTTCAGGATAGCCAGAGCTACATAATGAGACCTTGTCTTGAAGACAAGCAATAATAATAATTAGTTAGGCATGATGCATGTTTGTTGATGATGTTGTTGTTGTTTAAAGAAAAAGTCTCGGGCTAGTGAGGTGGCTCAGTGGGGAAGAGCACTGACTGCTCTTCGGAAGGTCATGAGTTCAAATCCCAGCAACCACATGGTGGCTCACAACCACCCGTAATGAGATCTGACGCCCTCTTCTGGTGCGTCTGAAGACAGCTACAGTGTACTTACATATAATAAATAAATCTTTAAAAAAAAAAAAAAGAAAAAGAAAAAAGAAAAAGTCTCATTGTGTAGGCTACCTGGCCTGGAACTCACAGAGATCCACCTGCTTCTACCTCTAGAGTGCTGGGATTAAAGGTGTGCACCACCACATCAAGCCTTCACTCTTGCCTTTAATTCTACTATTTGGGATGCAGAAACAGGTGGATCTCCATGAGTTCAAACCCACACTGGTCTAATAACAAGTTCCAGGCTAGCCAGGGCTAAATAGTAAAAACCTGTATTAGAAAAAAGATGATGATGATGATGATGAAGTAAATTGTACTACAGTGAGGGACTTAAATAAGTGTATGTAAAACCACAAACACACAAACCTACCAATAGGAGGTGGCACATGCCTTTAATCTGAGCACCGAGAAGATGAAGTTCTGGGGATTGTGAATTTAAGGCCAGCCTTGATTACTTAGTGACATCTTGCTTCAGAGAGGGGAGAAGGAAAAAGAAGAGTTGGAAAAGGAGGGGAGACAATGTGACTAGAAAGTGGAGGTAAGGATTATCAATCAATGATTTTGAGAGGTGGTGTTTGTTTTAAAGGTTACTTTTTTTAATGTATATACATGTTGTGTGACAACACTTTTCCCGAGGAGACAAAGCATATTTCCCTCCTCACCCCAGATAGGGAACCCACAACAGACCAAAGTGCAGACACTACCAGAGTCCACCTTGGTGAACCAGTGAGGTTTATTGTGGTTCTAAAAGTCAGGGTTTGCCTACAGGAGCAGAAATGACTCAAAGACACTTGCACCACCAAAGCCCACCCCAGCATGTATGACAGCTCACAAAGCTGGGAACTGGAGCTGTGGACAGCTCAACAGGTTAGAGGGTGTCCTTTCCAAGGGACTCCGGACTAAACCGCTTCCTGGCAGCTGGGCTTTTTCTTTTCCCCTCACTCTGGCAGGGAGGGGCCTAGCGAATCTGGTCAGTTTCAGGTACTTCCTGAAGGTGTCTTGAGTTGTTTACCTTCCTGCTCAAGGAGCTCCCCTGCAGGATGGAATGTTTTGATGGAGGAGGCTGCTACACAATGGTGTGCCGACATGAGTTCATGTGCACCACATGCATGCAAGTGCAGAAGCCTTCACAAGATGAGCACTCAGAAGCTGACTCAGTAGAGTTGTCCTGAGGTCAGCAGCAGAAGATGTGTTTGTTCATTTCCAGGGTTTTATTTGTTTGTATTTTGTTTTATATTTTAGTGTGTTATTGTTGTTAGCCTGGAACTTACTATGAAGGCTGCCTTTGAACTCACAGAGATCTACCTGCCTCTGCCTCCTTAGTGCTAAGATAAAGGATATGCATATCTTTAAAATATGGGTGTTTTTAAAAGTTTACTGATGGTTTTTTATCAGCTGTGTTTGTGACACTTGCTCTGGACATTCGGGTGATTGTGATGACGCTGAGCATATCAAAAGGAACAGACTGAAATACAAAAATAAGAGAGCAGCATCTTGTCCCTGGTACTCGGCAGTAGAACAGAAGTTTAAGGACGTCCTTGGTTATATACTGAGTTCAGTTGTATACTCTGGTATACAAGAGACTCTGGCTCAAAAAAAAAATTGCCATTTTAAAAATGATATTTTGGAGCTCATAAGATGGCTCAGAAAATACAGGTGCTTGCTCTGCAAACCTGGAGACCTCAGTTTAGCCTCCTGGACACACAGGAAGGTAGAGAGAACTGTCACCACAAATCTGGCTTGCTGTCATACATTCCCTCCCCTGTGCACTCACGTCATGCCCGGACACACAACCATAAATTTCCAAATTTTAATAATTTTCTTTGTACTCCCTCTGTAGCAATTGCCACTCTTTAACACTTTATATTTCTATTCTGAAAGACTTACCTGCTTGTCTTTTTTTGTGTTTTATTACAAAGACAGGGTTTTTACACTATAGTTCAAGCTGGCTTTGAACCCACTATGTTTCCCCTGTTGGTCTTGAACTTGTACAATCCTCCTGTCTTGGTTTTTCCATTCCTAAGATTTCAGGATGGTACCACCACACCTTTTTTTTTTTTTTTTTTTTTTTAAGCAGATCTCCCAGCTTCATCTCCTTTCTATCCAAGTGACTCGCATCAGTCAGTGCCCAAAGCCAGCTTTCCCAGTTTCTCCTCTGGGATATGGTAGCTGGGAAGGGGCTCCAGACTGAGGGCCTCAGATTGCATCGAGCTCTCTGCAAGATCAGGTCCTCTGTCAATCCTGCAGAAATGAGGGTGATCTGCGACCTAAGCTCACTCCCGGAGGTCATACATCCTGCGGTAGCTTTATATATACCCTGCGGGAGTTTATAAAGCTACTACTGGTGGAGGGCATGACTTTCATGTTCCAACACACTGCAGACCCCTTAAACAATCATAAGACAGTGCCAGGGTCTCATGCTGGACTTCCACCTTGTCCACTATAGAAGCCCTGGAGACTGAAGTGTGCGAGAGACTAACTTCTGTGAAGCTAGTGTGGGTATGGACCTCCCAGCATGCCCTGGGGCAGCTTTTGAGCCAATCAGAAGCACTGGGAATCCCAGCCTGCATATCAGAGGTACAGTCCCAGCATGCTTTTCAGCCCTGCAGCCTCTCCCCATTAGTCTGCTCAATTCTAGTCTTGCTCATCATTTTTTCCCTCTCCTCTTGCCATAGCCGTCGGTGTTAGTATATATAAGAACGTGCCACCACAGCCAGCCATCTTGGTATCCCTTTGTTTGGAAGATATCTGATGGTTAGGGTTCAAAGCTCGGAAGCCTTATTGGTTGCGGGGGCTCAGCTCCCTCTCTCCTGATTCGTGCCTCGTGAAACTATTAATATTGTATAATTGTTGGATGAGTACTATAAATGGCTCTTTGTGACCTTTCCTCTGCTTTGTAGAGCACTGGTTTCCTTTGGGGGTTTCTTTTATAGTATTTGAGGCTGTAGTGTTAGACATTTGAGTGCCTGTAATACAGCCTAATTAAGCATTCATTGAAAGGTTATTGAGTCCTTCATTTTCCTTCTATTTAAGCAAGCAGACTTGAGGATCCTAGCCGATCTGGTTTTTACCATACCTGGGGATAATTTCTGGCCTCATACCAGGGCTAGAAAGGGCTTATTTGTGGATCCCTAAGTGAGAGAACAGAACTAGTTTCCATTGTTGATTGTCCCAGCAGTGTGCAGCAGCGCCTGGCCCCCCAGTAGTAGTCCACAGCACTTGGCCTTTAATTAGCCTTTCTCAGTGGTTTTTTTTTTTTTTTCTTCTGCATGCAGCTTTACTTAGGAAAGTCCCAGAATCTTTCTGGTCAGTTCCACGTGCTTTTCCTCATACTGTCTTATCCTACCTATCATTCAGATGCTTGTTCGCTTTATAAGGGACATCCAAGACAAACTAGAACGGAAACTTTGAGGTCATTCTCTCCTGGCACTCTCTTGGATGCCCTGTGGCCACACCTTGATCAAACAGGTACTAGTCAGTTACCCGACATCAGCAGGTAAAGTGGCCAGGCCTGCTCATTCAGGGTCTTTGGTCCTCAGAGAGATCAGTCGTTCTGTTTTGCCAGAACATTTAACAGAATTGGACATTGGAACTATGTGGCACCATATGATGTGATGAAGGTCAAATCCTCCCTTTTTAAGGGTGTTTCCCTCTGGGTTGGGAGGGAGGGGTCTGGGCATTTCTGACCTAAGGAAAAACAGATGTCCCCAGCACAGTATCCACCAGTTTGCATAAATCTGTTTAAGAAATTTCCTTTCTTCCCCAGCTCTAGTACCCCAGAGGCTGGATTCTTCTTGCCCAAGTTTTATAGTGGTATCCATTTTAAGATCTGAGACCAGCCTCCACAGAATGACTTTTAAAGAGGAGTTTTGAACCTAAGCCAGGAACTCCAGGTTCCATTGAGTGTCTCCTATCTAGGGCAAAAATACGGGACTCCTACCTTTTTGATTATGCTTGTTACGTTACTTTCTATTGAAACAATCTTAACTGAAAGCCGTCCGTTTTTCCTGGGTCCAGCAGGCAGATCTTCTTCCTTCTTCAGGGGACTCAGGTTCAAGTGTATTTCCTTCTGTGGGGAAAGGGGCTATAGCAGTCAAGTGCCTGAGGCCTGGGGCTGGATGGAAGTCAGAACCCTGTTGAGGCCTTTGTTTCCCAGTTTTCAAGTTTGAACTGTTGCATCATGAGCTCGCCGGAGCTCATCCGCTCACCTCAGAAAAGATAGTGACACAAGCCCATTCATGCCCCCATGAGTTAGCTAAGATGCATGGCCTGGCAACCCCACCACCGCCTGAAACAGGCATCTTTCATTGAGGGAGGTGAGGCCCAGGCAAGATGAGTGTTAGAGAGACCTGGTTTGGGATCAGCTTCACCCTGAGACCCTGGCACAAAGCCACTGGTTCCAGGAAGCATCTACAAGGAAGCTGTTGTGATCTGCCCCAGGACTTAACCTGTCAGCACTTTCTCTGTGACGCCTAACTTACAAAGAAAGTGACTCATGTTCTCACAGAAGCCCCAGCCAATTTCCCTAGAAAGGTCAGTGCTTCTGTGAAATGTCCAGCCTCTGCCTCCCCCAGTGAGCCACAGAGACCCCAACAAGCAGATGTTTCCAGAGGCGGACTGAGCCAGTTTTCCTCTATGTTCTTGGGCACTGGGCATCTATCTGTACTTCATTCTTCAGGTAAATCCCAGTTGCAGGTTGGGAGGTGGTTTAGAAACAACCAGCTGTGGAGAGGGTGAGAACCGGAGAGATGGTGCAGAGGTTATGAGCACTGGCTGTTCTTCAGAGAACTGAGGTTCCGTTCTGGACACCTATGTGACGCTCACAACTGTAGGTAACTGCGGTTTCAGGGTATCTTGTGCCCTCTTTGGGCATGTGCAGGTACTACATGCACTTGTACACACATTCTTTTTTCAAAAATTAAAAAAAAAAAGCAAAAAAACAAAACAACAAAACAGCTGGGTACGGTTGCACACATCTCTTATCCTAGTACATGGCAGACTGAGGCAGGGAAATGACAAGTTTAAGGCCAGCTAAGCTTACGTAGTGAGTTCAAGGGCAGCCTGAGCTGCATGCGTAGCAAACCTTATCTCAAAAAATAGAAAAAGAGGGGTCCAGGGAGATGGCTCGATGGGTAAGGCGTGCTTGTGTGTGCCTATAACCCAGCCAGCATTGAGGGTAGAGGCTGGCTGATCCTGAGGGCTTGCTATCCAGGCAGCCCAGCCAAACTGGAGTGGAATGGGGCACTTCCCGTTCAGGAAGAGATTTTGTTGTTGTTGTTGTTGTTTGTTTTTGTTTTTTGTTTTGTTTTTTGTTGTTGTTTTTTGTTTCTTGTTTTTGTTTTTTGTTTTGGCAATAAGGTAGAGAGAAATAGAGAAGACACCTGATTTCTGATCTGGCCTCCACCTACACATTCGCATGTATGCACCACATGACACCCATATATGCAACCCATGAGTTGGGGGATGGAATCTAGGACTTGATATAGACACCTCTGTATGTATTGTGCATACATAGATTGATGGTATTTCTATCAAGGCATACCTTGGACCAAGCCCATATCATGTTCCCACTTTTCAGATGAGTGGACAGAACTTGCACATGCTCACGACATCTGCCTAAGCATACAGTTGATAATTAAGTAGATTTCAGCCCAAGTCTTCTGGACCTCTGTGGAGCTATGGAGCTTTCTCTCTGATGTTGTTTCCTTGGGTGGGAGGGGGGGCGGCGACGGTTCAAGACACCTCCCTCCCTACACCCCTTAAAGCCTCTTGTACACTGGAAACTGTAATACCTACTTTGTGGGCGATAGCCCTTCCCCGGGACTGGGGAGGGAAATACTTAAAACTGAGCGTCTCAAGCAGAGTGGGTGTTTGAAGCATGTCCTTGCCTGCCTGGATTCCTGCCCCTTGGTTGTGTTCTGCTTCCTGTTGAATATGAGTTGGAGCTGATGTGCCAGAAATACGCGGTCTGCGGGGGAGGCTGAGACATCCATAATCTGTGACTGCTGGCTGCTTGATTGTTGTCTCAGAGGCACTGTCCCCTCTGAGACCAGATGGATGGTTTAAGATACTGAGATGCTAACCTCTAGCACCATGCACCGGTGGGGAAATGAAGGAGGCAGGGCAGCAGGGTGAGCTGTACACTCCTTGAGGGTAGAGTTTGTAGATAATAGGAAGAGGGTTTTCTGAGTTAGTGGCTCCTGCTGGATAAGGCAGATTTTAGAGTTTGGGGGTGGGGCTTAAGGCTTCTGAGTACGGGCGGAGTCATTCATCCCCTGCTGGGTAACTGGAAGATAGAACAGGATGGAACTGCTGGAGAGACCTGCTGTAGAGAATGAAAAGGAGTCGCTGGCACACCTGCGATAGCTGGAGGCTGTCTCTCCGTTTAGGAACAGGGACAGGAAAAGTGACTTTGACGTTTTGATGTTTGTTGTTGTTTTGAGATAGGATCGTTCATAGCCAAGGTCGGCTTCACGCGCTAGCCAGCAAAGACACGGATTCTTGTGCTTCCTCCTCCCACGTGCTGGGGTTACAAGCCTATGATGTGGTGCCTGGCATGTTTTAAGTGTTTCGAACAACTGATAGTCAGTGTCATGGAAATCCAGAAGGGTCCATGACAAAGTGTCTTTTTTTTTTTTTTTCCGAGACAGGGTTTCTCTGTGTAGCGCTGGCTGTCCTGGAACTCACTCTGTAGACCAGGCTGGCCTCGAACTCAGAAATCCGCCTGCCTCTGCCTCCCAAGTGCTGGGATTAAAGGTGTGCGCCACCACTGCCTGGTGACAAAGTGTCTTATCTTTGTCCCAGCTGCAGAATCTCTTCCCAGAAGCCTATTTTTTTCTTTTTCTTTCCTTTTTTTCCTTTTTTGTTTTTTCAAGACAGGGTTTCTCTGTATAGCAGAAGCCTATTTTTATTAATTGCTTTTCAGAGATGGGTTTTTTTTTCCCAATTTTCTGGGTTTTTTTTTTTTTTCATTTTATTTAGCATGGTGGGTGTCCACAGAGGCCAAAAGTGGGCATCAGGTGTCTTGGAGCTGGAGTTACAGGTGTTTTGTGAGCCACATGACATTAGGTACTGGCATCTGAACTCCATTCCTGTGACCGATCAGGAAGTGCTCATAACCACTGAGACATTTCTCCAGCCCTCAAAGACAGTACAGATATGGACCAGGGGTGAAGTTCAGTGACAGAATTTTTGCCTAGCATATATGAGTTCTGGTCAATCTCCATTACTACCAAAAAAAAAAAACCAGTTAAATAACAAAGTACAAATGTGAACATATTAACAGGGAACTACAATGCTCTCTGCCTTTAAAATGTTGTTAACAATGTGTCCTAGCTTCTTCTCATATAGCTTACAGAATGAGAACATCGTCACTGATAGGTTGTTTCTTTTT
>NW_022196905.1:244617961-244630748 GCF_008632895.1 Mastomys coucha
GGGATTAAATCCAAGGCCTCATATGCTAGGCCTGTGACGTCTGGTTGGTCTTCCCAGTGCATGGATGATGATGTCACGGGAGCCAGTCCCACACTGATGTGCATTTAGGTTGTCTCTGCACTTTAGCTGTCAGTCATCCACTGTTTAGTTTGGATAGCCAAGAGCGCCCTGCAGGGATTTAGACATACTTTCGGATAAACACTTTTGCTCCTCTCTCTGTGTCCTGGTGTCCCAGGGACATAGGTTGCATCACACCAAGGCCATTTTTGCATGAATGCCTTGCTGAAGAATATGGCTTTAGACTTCCTCCCGGCCTACATTCTGATTCTAGTTCTACTCTTTAGCCCACTGGATTTAAGGAAGCCATGTGGCCCTGGAGTTCTGGTTTCCTGGTGGTGAGTGCTAGCTGATGCTGTTTGTGGTCGGCTGGCAGAGTTGTGTTTGGGGTTTTGATTTGTATGGTACTTGTGGTAGTTCTGTGAAGTCGAATGTTGTTCTTCCAACTCTAAGCTTCCAGTAAATTAATCCAAGTTCTTCATCAAGACACTGATGCCTGGGCTGGAGAGATGGCTCAGTGGTTAAGAGCACCGACTGCTCTTCCAAAGGTCCTGAGTTCAAATCCCAGCAACCACATGGTGGCTCACAACCATCTGTAAGGAGAGATCTGACTTCCTCTTCTGGAGAGTCTGAAGACAGCTACATTGTATACATATAATAAATAAATAAAAAATCTTTAAAAAAAAAAAAAAGAAAGAAAAGAAAGAAAGACACTGATGCTACTGGGCAGTAGTGGTGCATGCCTTTAATCCCAGCACTTGGGAGGCAGAGGCAGGCGGATTTCTGAGTTCGAAGCCAGCCTGGTCTACAGAGTGAGTTCCAGGACAGCCAGGGCTATACAGAGAAACCCTGTCTTGAAAAACCAAAAGAAAAGAAAAAAAAGAATATCCATTATTTCTATAGATGAATGATGGTAAGTGGAAGAAGCTCTCAAAGGGATAGAAAAGACCAGTGTTGGGTGGTTATGCAAATGATTCAGGGTTCAGACTGGTCTGGGAAGGACTTGGATTTTCATTGCCTCTCTATGTGACTTCCGTGAACTTGTTTAACCTTTCAGTTTCCCAGACTCAAAAATGGCCATTAAAATGCTTCTCATAAGTTTCTTCATGAAGATGAAATAGGGAGCTATGAGCTGGGCATGATGGCACATGTCTATAAGCCAGGTACTTGGGAGACAGCCATGGGAGAGCCAGAGGTTCAAAGCTAGCCTAGACTTCAAGGGACCCCATCTGAAAATAAACTAAAAAACACACTATGTTAATGTTGGCTGGTAACAGTGATGCAGGAGACTGAAGCATAGCTGCTAAGGCCTCTAGGACAAAGTCCTGTGACTGGTTGGCCAGGTCAGAAATTAAGTCTCACAATTCTAGAGGGTTAGCGTTAGAAGCCAAGAAAGGTTTGCTCTCATGAGGTGCTTCTCCTTGGCTTTGAGACGGCCAACTCCTCCATGGCCATCACAGAACCTATACTGTCTAAAATCCCTTTCCTAAAGACACTAGCAACAGTGGGATCAGGGCCAGTGACCTCTCTTTTTTTTGGGGGGGGGGGTGGTTTAAGACAGGGTTTCTCTGTGTAGCCCTGGCTGTCCTGGAGTTCACTTTGTAGACCAGGCCGGCCTCGAACTCAGAAATCCACCTGCCTCTGCCTCCCAAGTGCTAGGATTAAAGGCATGCGCCACCACTGCCAGGATGCTAGTGACCTCTTTTAAGACCTTTTCTTCAAATATAGTCATGTTGTGATTTACAAGGAATCAGAGGGCTGGTGAGATGGCTCAGTGGATTAAGAGCACCAACTGCTCTTCCGAAGGTCCTGAGTTCAAATCCCAGCAACCACATGGTGGCTCACAACCACCCATAATGAGATCTGATGCCCTCTTCTGGTGTGTCTGAAGACAGCTACAGTGTACTTACATATAATAAATAAATCTTTAAAAAAAAAAAAAAAGGAGTCAGAGAACTTCAATGTAGAGATTGGGGTAGAACAAGAATCCAAGATAATATAGGAGTCAGGCACGGTGAACACACTTGAAACCCTAGAATCTCTGGAGACAAAGACCGAAGAATCGCAAAGTCAAGCTTGGGCTTCAAATTGAATACCAAACCAGCCTGAGCTACATAGCAAGACCTTGTCTCAAAACAGAGGGCTGGAGAGATGGCTCAGTTATTAAAGCACTTGCCACTAAAGGGTAAGGCCAGGAGTTCTGACGCCTGACACACACAAAAGCTTGGAGGGGCCTCAGGTAAAAGCCATGTGGTGGAAGTAGAGAACCAACGTGGCTGTGAGAATCACATGTCCACAGACACACAAGTGTAATTGTAGAGAAATAATGAACAGCCAGGAGGGCATAGTTACCCGCCCATAAGTCCAGCACAGGGCAGACTCTGTGCATGCAGAGACACAGGATCCCCGGAGCAAGCTGACTAACTAGCTGTCTGTGAACTCTGGGCTCAGTGAGAGACCCTGCTTCAGTAAGTGGAGAGGAACTGAGGAAAATACCACATGCAGAAGCACGCGCACACAGAGCCAAAAAGAACACCAGAAACAGAGACTAAAAGTCAATGGTTAGCATATAACCATGGCCAAGTGGTTCAAAGAGCTAAAAGTAACTTGCAGTCATTTTCTTCAACTCCCTGCCCCACCCCGTGTCCATAGTTGCATGCACACTGTGTATCATTTCAAATTCTGCTTGCTTTGTTTCCTAGCACAGTAGCGTCCCTGTATAATTTATTTATATATATATATATATACACATATATATATATATACACATACATACACACACACATATATATATATTCTGTATTTAAGTTGATTTAGTCTTTATCATATCATTTCTGGTCTTTCTAAGGTTAAGGCAAAGCAAAGTTCCTCAGACGAGCCTGCAACAGTACGTAACAGAATAAAAGACAAGGCCACTCCATGGATCCCACGGCTCCTTGGAGCCTCTGGAATGGAATCAAGTCCGGGTCCCTTTCTTCCTTTGCTACCCCAAGCCACGTGTGCCAGCCCAGGCCTCCTCAGAGAGGATATCGTCAAGGAAGCAGGGTTGTCTCTAAGCGATCTTCACTTCCCCACAGGCACATCCCAGCCTTCCAGGCGGATTCTCCCTGGATGTGTGTGCTCTGGGGCTCTGGGGCTCTGGGGCTCCTGAAAGTTGGCACTGGATTCCTGTGGACTGCTGGTGGCTCATTATGGTTGTTAAGCCCTGCTGCCCCTTCCGCTGACTTCATCCACCTCCATAAGCTCTGCCAGTTTTCCAGCTCCACACAGTGGAGTCATACTACAGACAACCAAAATGTGTTGCCAGAAAATACATTGTGGATATAAATAGTTTTGAACAAAGAGCAATTAGGAAGAACAGAAGGACCCAGGCATGGTGGCACCCTTTTTAAGTCTCACTGCTCGCTTGGATGACTCTCTGAGGTCAGGGCTAGCCTGGTCTACAAGGCTGTATAGGAAGACCTTGCCTTATAAAAATAAAAATAAAGTGAGGGGTATAGACTCAGCACGTTTAAGACCTGGATTTGATACTTAGCACTGAAAATGAAGATGTGAGCATACAGAAGAGGGAGAAGGCGTTCTGCCCTCCCAGGTCAGGCTATATAGACTCTCCGTTCTGGAAACCAGCCCCCCTCCCCTTTTTTTTAAAGATTTATTTATTATTATATGTAAGTACACTGTAGCTGTCTTCGGATACACCAGAAGAGGGTGTCAGATCTCATTACAGATAGTTGTGAGCCACTATGTGGTTGCTGGGAATTGAACTCATGACCTTTGGAAGAACAGTTAGTGCTCTTAACTGCTGAACCATCTCCCTGGCCCATGGAGACCAGCTCTTATCAGTAAAGAAATCTCACAGCTTTAGTTTGCTCCCTGGATTTACATCCTGCCTCCGTAATGGCTTCCCTTTGTCTCATGTCTCTGAACCGCACTGTTCATTGTGGAAGAAGGCGTGTAAAGTTCGAAACCACATTCCCCACCCCCAGTCCCCATGCTGTCCACTGAGGCTTTGCCTATGTGACACACACTGAATGCGTTAATAAGCTTGTTTGTCTCCTCTTACTCTGTCTTTTATTACAGGGTCTGTCTAGACGACAAGCTTTGGCTGTTCGTGGGGGATTGTCTTTCTTCCCAGCAAGCGTGCCTCCTGCCTTGTATCTGGCTTTGCTTCTCAGCTTCTGCTCCTTGAATCCATCCTGGTTGCATGTTCTTGTGGTTTGAGTTGTTCCAAATGTGACAATAGTACAGGGTTTCTGTCCCTGCTGCTTTTGGTGGATACACTTAGCATTTCCAGTTGACGAGTTGTGCTGCTGTGAACATCTTAGCATGCACCTTTTTCTCTTAAGTAGTGGGAACTGAATTCAGGACTTGGTATATATTAAACAACACTCTACCAGTGAGCCTTGCGAATACATTTTAAATTTTTTTCAAATTTTATTTATTATTTAATGCATATGGGTGTTTTGTCTGCATGAATGTCTGTGTACCACATGCATACTTATGATTGTTCCTGGAGGCCAGAAGAGGGGGGTGAGATCTCCTGGAACTAGAGTTACATGATGTGGGTGCTTGGACTTGAACCCAGATACTCTGAAAGAGTAGCCAGTACTCTTACCTGCTGACCCTCGCTCCAGCCACACTGCTTAGACTTTTCAACAGTGGCTATTTGCTTGCTCTCCTCACCAGCCAGGCATGAGGCATCTGGTTTCTCCACACCCTCCCTCTGGGAGTGCGGTTCCTTACTAAAGCAGTAGTCTCACATTCACAAAAACCCTGGGCTTAGTCCCAGCAACACAGAGTAAAAGGGGTGGGCTGGGGCTAACGGCAAGCTTGGGCAGATGCCGGTGAGTTATAGTTAGTAGCTACAACTGCTACAGTGGTCAGGAGCACTGGCTCTTCTTGCAGAGGGACCCAGGTTCAATTTTCCATCATCCACATGGTGGCTCACAAGCACCTGTCACTTCAGTACCAAGGGAATCCAGCACCCTCTCCTGGCTTCTGTGGGTACTACATGCCTGTGCCGCACAGACATACAAGAAGGCAAAAATAAAAACTTTCAACACTCATATGTGTAAAATAAAAATAAATCAATCGCTTTTGTGGGGAGCTAGAGGCAAGTAGCTTTGCAGGCAGAATTCAGAAAAGCTGTTGTCAACTTGAGTTACCATAAGTTGAACAAATTGTCTGTGGGTAAGGGTGTCATATCCTTGGTAATAGGTTGCCTGCTGTGTCCAGACAGCCTCCAGAATGCTGTCTTCCTTTAGCTGTATCTTAACAAAGCTATCTGCCCCCAGCTGTGGTCCTCCAACCTGATGAACACACAAAGGGATGGTGAGGTCATCCTCCATCTCCCAAATCCAAATGTAGGGGCCGGAATGATGACTCAGCAGTTAAGAGCACGTGCTGTTCTCCCAGAAGACCTGGGTTCAGTTCCCAACCCTCATATCAGGTGGCTCACAACCACCTGTAACTCCAGGGGCATCTGACACTTCTGGCCTTCACAGGCACCTGCACACATGTGGCATACACTCATGCACATACCAATGGAAAAAAATGTTTTAGATAACGATAAAACTTCATATAAAAGTGCCAGTTGAGACTTGTAACCACCTGCTGGCCAGGAGAAGTAAGCCAAGCCCCTGGGTGCCTCTGGGTGGTAGTCCGTAATCTAGTCAAAGGACTGCTTTCTAATCCCCCCACCTCTCTCTTCCTCACAGTAGCATTGGCTGGACGTGAGATGCTCGGTGTAGAGAATGGAGAAATCATTATGCTGAATAGGGGGACGGTCCAGGTAAATTACCATGTCTGTCTTCAGAGCAAAAGGAAAGTGCTATGTTCAATTACTGCTGACAAAGTCTTTGTTACTATAATAATAGGAATCAAATTAACCCAGCTAACCAGAGCTAATCAGAGCAGGGACTCAGGTTTACGAGAGGGCGAGAGTAGTAGGGGTGTGAGAGAGATGGTCCGTGGGCAAGAGGAGAGGGGTGGGCCTGCCATCATCCAGCTTGCTCAGGGTCTGTAGACTCCAGTATCTCACTCCCTTCTAGTTTGGTCCATATCAACACAGGATTGCCAGTCTTGTGGACTTCTAGAATTATAGGCCTTAGGCATTTAGTCATATTTCCTGATGTCTTTTTTCCCCCTTTCTCTATGTATCTTTGGCTGTTGTAGAATTCACTATATAGACCAGGATGGCCTCAAACTCACAAAGATCTTCCTACTTCTGCCTCCTGAATGCTGGAATCAAAGGCATACGCCACTACACCCAACTTCCTGGTGTCTTAATTTTTTGAATAGTCGAATATTCAAAACTTAAAAATATTTAAAACCAGGTAACAATATCTGTCTCCATCTGCTCATAGCCTGCCCATCCCTCCTGAGAAGACACACACAAAGATAAATTATTCTTTGTATATATACCAATAAAAATGGACTTTTTCCTCTTCTTTTTTGTTTTCCTTTGTTGTTAATATTATAATTGTTGTTGGGTGTGGTGGCACATGCCTTTAATCCCAGCATTTAGGAGGCAGAGGCAAGTGGATCTCTGAGTTCGAGATCAGTATAGTCTACAAAAACAAAGTATGGTCCAGGACAGCCCGAAGTGTTTTACAGAGAAACCCTGTTTTGAAAACAAACAAAATTAAATAAACAATTAGTTTTTTGTTGTTGTTGTTTTTTTAAGGCAAGGTCCCATGTGGTTTAGGTTAGCCTCAAATTCCTGTTTAGCTGAGGATGACTTTGAATTCCTGATCCTCCTGCCTCTGGCTCCTTTCTCCTTCCATGCAAAAGCTAACTTATTGTTCATACCCTTGGTTGCAGGGAGGAAAGGATGTGTTGAGCTCCCCACCCACACGCATCTTACGGAGACGGAAGCGAGAGTGGGTGATGCCACCAATATCGGTCCCTGAGAACGGCAAAGGTCCTTTCCCTCAGAAGCTGAATCAGGTATGTCTGGGCATCTCCAAGCTCTGCGGGATTTACCGTCTGAAGGCCTAAGGCGAGGGCTTCTTGCCGCAGGGTCGGGGCTCCAGAAGGCCCCTTGCCACCGGGTGAGGTACCCGTCTTTCTGTCAACTGTCATTTTCGTCTGTTTCCAGCTCAAATCTAATAAGGACAGAGGCACCAAGATCTTCTACAGCATCACAGGGCCTGGAGCCGACAGTCCCCCTGAGGGAGTCTTTACCATAGAGAAGGAGACGGGCTGGCTGCTGCTGAACATGCCACTGGACAGGGAGAAGAATGTGAAGTATGAGGTGAGTAGCCTTTAGCACCCAATGTAGACGTCTTCTGAGGCAGGCGCAAGGCCTGGGGAGGTGGAACACCAGCTGACCCCCGACCTCTGTGCCCACAGCTTTTTGGCCATGCTGTATCCGAGAATGGTGCGTCTGTAGAGGAGCCCATGAACATATCCATCGTTGTGACAGACCAGAATGACAACAAGCCCAAGTTCACTCAAGATACCTTCAGAGGGAGTGTTCTGGAGGGAGCAATGCCTGGTAAGAGGGTTGGGAAGGGGCGATTCCCGACCAGGAGAGTCAGCCTGGACCTTCTTGCCCATGTCGCAGATCCTCTCATCATATTCCCCATGCACCCCATGTGTCCTGGTCAAGCCTGCCCTGTAGCAGAGCTCTGGTATTCACATTTGAAACCTTCTGCTCTAGGCTCAGCCAGACTCAGGAGCTGCAAAGGCTCTGGCTTGAATCTGGACTTTGTCTCTTTACTGCCTGTGACCATAGGCATGACCTCTGGGCTTCAATCCAAATGGGAATATCAACCTTGAAATATTACCAAGATTAGAAGTAGCACATGCCACTGAGGGTGTAGCTCAGGGGTGGAACACATGCTGAGTGTATGACAGGCCCTGGGCACCAGCATCGAGAGAGAAAGCTGGGGGGGGGGGGGGGGGGTTGTAGGGAGAAAGAGCAAGAGAGTGAGCATGCCCAGGCACATGCATCACGTGTTTACTACATACTGTGGAGCACCCAGCCAGAAGTTCTGCAGCCACCGGGCAAGCAGCCAGGATTGGGGGGGGAGGGTTAGCATGTGATTTGCAGAAAACAAAAATAGGTTGCGGTCACTGGGGAAGAGATGATTTGGAGTGATCAGGACTGCTCACCACTTGGCTTTCCAGCAGAGTTTCAGAAATGAGTTGACCAGAAATTCCCACCATTAAGATACTGATTTTTATTTGTTTGTTTTAATATTTTGGACACAAGATCTCTCCATGTAGCCCAGGCTAGCCTCAAGCTTGTAATCCTCCTGCCTTAGCCTCCTAAGTACAAGCCTGCATCCATCAAACAAATGTTGGGCTCAGTGTATAGCTCTGGCTAGTCTGGAACTCACTATGTAGATCAGGCTGGCCTTGGACTCACAGAAAATCACATGCCCCAACCTCCCGTGCCTGAGATTACAGGTATGCACCACTGTGCCCAGCTTTTAAGTCTTTTGTTGTATAGTGAGCTTGTTTGAAACATGGTCTATCTGTGTGTAGCCTTGGTTGGTCTGGAACTTATTGTGTAGACCAGGCTAGCTTAAACAGTCTAAACAAGATTTGCTTTTTCCTTTCCTTATACTCAGAAAGCGTAGAGGCAGCTTATCCAGGTGCCGATGGGGGTTCAGTTAAAGGGCAAGGATCCAGGCTGGAGAGAAGGCTCAGCAGTTAAGAGCAGCAACTGCTCTTCCAGAATTCCTGAGTTCAAATCCTAGCAAACACATGGTGGCTCACAACCATCTGTAATAGGATCCGATGCCCTCTTTTGGTGTGTCTGAAGACAGCTACAGTGTATTCACATACATTAAGTAAATAAATAAATAAACAAATAAGTAAATAGATAGATTTTTTTTAAAAAATAGGGCAAGGATCCTGTCTTGTTATTCTTGTTATTCTACTGTTTCGGCCTCTGTTTCCACAGTTAGCTCTCGTGGAACCATTACATTTAATGGTGTGTGTGTGTGTGTGTGTGTGTGTGTGTGTGTGTGTGTGTGTGTGTGTCTGAAGAACAACATCCTTATTTATTGTTTGTATAAGACAGAGTCTCCCGACTTGGTTGTCAAGACCAGGCTTGAGCTTACAGACAATCCTCCTGCTTCAGCCTCCCCAAACTGGGGCTATAGGCTTGAGTCACCAACTACAAACACATTATTTTTTAAAAAAATTAACTTCCGCCAAATTTGTATGTATCCTGTTATCAGAAGTCACTGCCATGGTCCCCTGTTGCTGGAAGAATGGGAGGTAGTGTTTGTCCCCAGGGTCTGTGATCAGCCTAAACTGAGGATCCACTTTCCAGGAAAGAAAGGATGGCAAATGGGTTCTGAGAAGCAGGCTGCCACCCAGCAGGGGAGAGAAAGAGACCTTTCTGGTGCACAGGGCAGAACTTCACAGGGTTCCAGAGTAGACAAGGCTGGCTCTGGGCTGAGAGGGAAAGGGTGCTCATTGGTCCCCTCTCCCCGGCAGGCACTTCTGTGATGCAGGTGACAGCCACCGATGAGGACGATGCTGTCAATACTTACAACGGGGTGGTGGCTTACTCCATCCATAGCCAAGAGCCGAAGGAGCCACACGACCTCATGTTCACCATCCATAAAAGCACTGGGACCATTAGCGTCATTTCCAGTGGCCTGGACAGAGAGGTGAGTAGTCTTTGGGAAGGTACCACCCACCAAGACCTGACTCACAGTAGAAGCTCCTATGGCTGCCCTAGGGTCAAGGCAGGGTGGTGGAGACCCAGGTCTCCTGGATTGGCTTGGCTGTTGCTACATTTACTTCTGCTGTCCCACACCCTTTAGACTAGCGGCCTGCTGCCCAGCCTGCTGGCTAGATCCCCCGAGGGTGAGGAGACAGCTGTAAAATGCAGGCTTTCGAGCTTTTCTCATTTCCTGTCCGAACGGCTCATTTAGTTTGCTTGTTGCCTAGATTTGTCCCTTGTGTGCCACAAAGTAGAACTAGCTCCATGGATACTGGAATTACCTTCTGTTTCCTAATTAATATCTTTGCCTAGATCCTTGCTCCAGGTTCTTGTATGGAGTAGCCAAGGGTTGGATAGTGCCTGGGCTTCCCCAGGATAGCCCAAGAGGGCTATTGGGCTATCTACTGCCTTCCCCTCCCCCCAGTCATACATAATTGTCCATTCCCTGGAAGTGGGTAAGGGGTGAGTCAAGGAATTGAGCAACAGTGAAGGGGGAAGGGCTGATGCTCCCATCTCCATACCCCCAAGGCAGTTTCTCATTGCCCCGGTGAGTGGCCTCTCACGTCAGACTAACAGTGAGCTCTTTGCTCCTTTCTCCCCTAGAAAGTCCCTGAGTACAGACTGACCATCCAGGCCACAGACATGGATGGAGAGGGCTCCACCACAACAGCGGAGGCCATAGTGCAAATCCTTGATGCCAATGATAACGCTCCGGAGTATGAGCCACAGAAGGTAATGCCTTCCTGCGTGTGGCATCACATAAAGGACTGAGGTTGGCTGAAACCAGCCCATGCTCCTACCAGTTCTATCACTTGCTGACTGTGTAACCTTACGCAAACTGCCTAGCCTCTCTGTGCTCTCTGGTTTCTTGTTTTTTTTCTTTAAAGATTTATGTTATTTATATGAGAACACTATAGCTGACTTCAGACGCAC
Source organism: Mastomys coucha (assembly GCF_008632895.1). Lineage (NCBI taxonomy): Eukaryota > Metazoa > Chordata > Mammalia > Rodentia > Muridae > Mastomys > Mastomys coucha. The sequence continues at coordinate 244,628,640 of NW_022196905.1, forward strand.
CAGAAGGAGGGCATCAGATGTCATAACGGATGGTTGTGAGCCACCATGAGATTGCTGAGATTTGAACTCAGGACCTTCGGAAAAGCAGTGGGTGCTCTTAACCACTGAGCCATCTCTCCAGCCCCATGTGCCCAGTTTCTTAATCTGTGAAATGGAGATAATGATAAATACTGGATACACTCTTCTGACATTTTAGCTAAATGGTCTGTGTACAGTTCTTTCCAGTCTACAGGTGATACAGGGAGGAGCTTGGTGTGGAGACATACCTACCTCATATCTGTACAGCCTATAAATACTTACCATAGCTCCTGCCACAGGAAGCTCAATGCCAGGACTGGAGAGTAGGCAAGAACCCAGCTGGCCTGAGTTTGATCCCCAGGACTCACACTGCAGAAGGAGAGAACTGACCTTGCCCTTTGACTTTCACAAACCACGGCACCCACACCCACCTCCAACCTCAACCACAGCACCTGCACCCACACCCCGCCCCATACATACAAGCAGTACAAGATTTAAAAAGAAAAAAAAAAAAACTCGAATCAGTTAAGGTAACATGCACCCCCTGCATGTGTTTACAGATCTAGCTTTGGAATGTTATCTAGGCTTCCTTAAAAATTAGCCCTAGGGACATCGCTCAATTGTGAAGTGTTTCCTGTGCAAGCCTGGGACCTGAGTAAAGAGCCACGTGTAGTTGTGTCACACTCAACTCCACTGTTGGGGAGGTGGAAATGGGATTCCTGGGGCTCCCTGGCTTGTGTCAGGAAACCCCGTGGACAGCTGCTGAGGAGCAGCACCTGAAGGCGTCCTCTCATGCCTGTAATTACAATGTTTGGGGGATAATGACAGGAGGATCAGGAATTCAAGGTCATCTTCCACTCCTGGGCTATATGAGACTATCTTCCTCTATTTATTTATTTATTTATTTATTTTTTTGGTTTTTCGAGACAGGGTTTCCCTGTGTAGCCCTGGCTGTCCTGGAACTCACTCTGTAGACCAGGCTGGCCTCGAACTCAGAAATCCATCTGCTTCTGCCTCCCAAGTGCTGGGATTAAAGGCGTGTGCCACTACCGTCCAGCTGAGACTATCTTAAAAAAGAAAAGAAAAAGCCAGGCAGTGGTGGCGCACGCCTTTAGTCCTTTAATCCCAGCACTTGGGAGGCAGAGGCAGGTGGATTTCTGAGTTCGAGGCCAGCCTGGTTTACAGAGTGAGTTCCAGGACAGCCAAGGCTACACAGAGAAACTCTGTCTCAAAAAACCAACAAACAAACAAACACTAAAACTTTAACAGAAAAGAACCAAAAATGATTCCCCTGTCTGTTACCTGCCCCCAAACTTCCTGGCCAGTGCCCCCAGCACAGTGAGGCACCTGTCCTTGTTGTCTTCTTCTTGGAGCCTCTGCTCTTTGCCAGGTGGGTGGCTATGCGCAGCTGGGGTTCGTGCACCCAGACTGGGGAGAGTCTTGATCTTCAGGTTCCCCCGGAGAAGGAACATAGGCTCCGAATGTGTGGCCTTGTCCCCAGAGCTTTGCTGATTGTTGGGATTGTCTTTCTGTGCCTGCGTGTGACCTGGAAACCTTGACGGGTCAGTGGTCCAGACGTATAAATAGGTCATGGCTTCCCAGCTCCTGGAGCATGGTGCAGCCTGCCTGGAGGGACGGCTCTCCTCTCTGCTCTAATCTCGCTGTGTCCCACCCCTCTCTCCCACAGTATGAGGCTTGGGTGCCTGAGAATGCGATGGGCCATGAGGTCCACAGGCTGACAGTGACTGATCTGGATGTCCCAAACTCACCAGCATGGCGTGCCATCTACCACATACTGGGAGGTGATGATGGGGACCATTTCGCCATCACCACTCACCCAGAGACCAACCAAGGCATCCTGACAACCAAGAAGGTAGGTCTGTTTGGGCCTCTAGGAGAAAGGGATCCCTCCTGCCTCAGGCCACTTCCCTTGGGCTAGTCACTGGTGACTGCTCCAAGACAGTGGCTCCTGGAACTGGCCCCTTGCTCTTATGCTGAGAATCCCTTATTTGGGATTTTGAAACAGGGCTCACTTTGTTTTTTGCAGTGGGAATGTTCCTGCAGGTTGAGATAGTATGGGGGACTTGGAGA
>NW_022196905.1:244631218-244632924 GCF_008632895.1 Mastomys coucha
AAAAAAAAAAAAGAAAGAAAGAAAGAAAGAAAGAAAAGAAAAGAAAAAAAGAAAAACCCAAATGAGTAAACATTTGAATAAAATTGATCCTTTGAGAGACAAGCTCATGGACATAATGTCAGATGTCTGAAATCCCAGCATTTAAGACGCTTGCTCACTCAAGGCTAGCATGGCTTACCATGTGAGTCCAAGGCCAACCTGAGCTGTACAGTGAGACTAGTTCAACAAGAAAAAATAATAACAATAATTGATGGTTCAGAAATATGGGCCTGTTTAAAAGGTCTCTGGTTTAATCCCAGGTTTCAGCACCAAAATTCAGTATGGGCCTGATTTAGGCATTGTGACATACTTCTTACTAGCATCAGAAGGTAGAGGCAGGAAGATTTAATGAGTTTGAGGCCAGCTTGGGATATACACAGACACACACACACACACACACACAGACAGATACACACACATTCACACACATATACACAGACAGACAGACAGATACACACACACATACACACACAGACAGATACATACACACACATATACACAGACAGACACACACACACACAGATACACACACATTCGCACACATATACACAGACAGACAGACACATACACATATGTATATATACCGACCTTATCTTAAAGAAAACAGAAAAAGGGACTGCCTGTCTTTGTTTCATTTGTCTTTCTAGTTCACAGTAAAGAATGACTTAGTGTGAGTAGTTCTTAAAACTATCTCAGCCAGCATTAGCATTTATCCTCAGCAGTAGCATTTAGAAGGCAGAGGCAGGAGGATCTCTGAGTTCAAGACCAGCCTGGCTTGCAGAGAGACTTCTAGGAGAAGCCCTGTCTCAAAAAACAAAGAAACAAAGAGTACCAGGCCAGCTAGGACTATATAGTAAGACTCTAGCTAAATAAACAAATAGAGCCAGGCCTTTAGTCCCAGCACTCAGGAGGCAAAGGCTGTAGATCTCTGAGTTCAAGGCCATCTGATCTACAAAGTGAGTTCTGGGACAGCCAGGGCTGTTATACAGAGAAACCCTGATTCAGGAAGTGGGGGATGGGGGGGTAGAAGCAGGGAGGGAGGGAGGGAAAAAGAAAGATTATAGAAGGAAAAGTTTCTAAATATTTTGACATGTGCTCTGCGTTTGAGCAGCTACACCAGGAAGCACAGTGAAATGGTCAGGTGCTTGCATTTATTTGTAGAGCATCTCAAGTGTAGTGGGTCCCGTGGGTTGACCTGGTGACACATTATCTCGACTGGTATTCAGACCATGAATAATAAGCAACTGAAACCTGCCTGAGCAAATTAAATCACAAGGCCCTTTCAGAAGTTGCCTTCCTTGAGAACGCAGCCTGTATTAAAACCACACCAAAGCTTGGCTTATATATTAAACATGTTCTTGGCTCTAATTACAAACAGGTTTCTCACTCCAGTGACCATGGAAGCATCCATATTGTGAGGGCTACTGAAGGGGTCCTTTGTCTAGAGCATTGGTGCAATAATACAGCATCCTACCCAGAGGCACCCTGGTCACAGACTCCCAGACTAGGGAACATCACTACCCCATTGGGTACTAATCTGCTAGGCCTCACAAAGCCTTTGGGGTAGTCTGAGAGACTCCAGTAGATGTTCTCTTAGGAAACAGGATTTGGGAGCCAGGAGGGGGATTGACAGGGGGTGGGGGGAGTGGGGGGTGTGCTGTTGAGGC
>NW_022196905.1:244632934-244645450 GCF_008632895.1 Mastomys coucha
GATCCCTATACTGTGATCCTTCTGATGCCCACGAGCCACCTCACAAAATGCTGCCTCAGATTCTTCTTCTCTCCTAGGGTTTGGATTTTGAGGCTCAGAACCAACACACCCTGTACATCGAAGTGACCAATGAGGCTCCATTTGCCGTGAAGCTCCCGACTGCCACTGCTACCGTGGTGGTCCATGTGAAAGATGTAAATGAAGCCCCTGTGTTTGTCCCACCTTCCAAGGTCATCGAGGCCCAGGAAGGCATCTCTATTGGGGAACTGGTCTGCGTCTATACGGCACAGGACCCAGACAAGGAAGAACAGAAGATCAGGTACCTGGGGACTGGGCACCAGGTCATCTAATGCCTAGGTACACTTGGGTGGCTTGTTCGTTCGTCATAAGGTTTGTCCCACATGGTTACCACCATTTGTGCACCAAACCCTTCCCGCCTGCCATGCTCAAGGCTGAAGGTTCTGCAGTTGGTCTGAGGAGGCTCTAGATAATAACAGGGTTCTACGGATGCTGCCTGTGACTCTTCTCAACCTCCTTTCCAGCTACACCATCTCGAGAGACCCAGCCAGCTGGCTCGCTGTGGACCCAGACAGTGGTCAGATAACGGCTGCAGGTATCTTAGATCGGGAGGATGAGCAGTTTGTGAAAAACAACGTCTACGAAGTCATGGTTTTGGCCACAGACAACGGTGAGAGCTTTCACCCAGCCCTTCCACAGGCATGCCTGTGGTACCCAGGCATATGACACAGCATATTCTCCCTCCTTAGCAGGGAATGGTGGTAGGGAGAAATGACAAAGCAAGTCTAGATTTAAAGGCCTGACTGTTAGGATCCTAATTTTCTAAATCCCAAGAGATGGGCGGGATGCTGAGGACTCCCTTTTCAACCCATTTTTACTTCACGTAGCTCTGAATCGGCCTGTCAGTTTTTCTTCTTTTTTTTTTTTTTTAATTTTTTTTTTTAAAGATTTATTTATTTATCATTATATGTAAGTACACTGTAGCTGTCTTCAGATGCATCAGAAGAGGGCGTCAGATCTCATTACGGATGGTTGTGAGCCACCATGTGGTTGCTGGGATTTGAACTCAGGACCTTCGGTAAAGCAGTCAGTGCTCTTACCTGCTGAGCCATCTCACCAGCCCCTGTCAGTTTCTTCTGATGATTGATTGGCAAGGACTGCTGGGAATACCACAAGTGACTAGTGGTATTGTACCGTAACGAGGGGAGATTATACTGTTCTGCCATATGCTTGAATTTTAGTGAGCCAGTGCTTGGAGGCAGGTTTAGCTGAAGCTTCTGGTTCCCTGAAGCTGATCAGTCCCTGAAACTGATCAGTAGATGACTGTACTAGATTGAAGTAGCCAGTAGGTTTTACTCTGTGATTGATTATAATGGCTGGCTGAATGTAGTAGCTGCAGCTGCACTGTGATTTGTTAGTAATGTCTGCTGTGGTCACAGATTAGAATGAGGGTACGATTGCCATGTATTTGCCCTTGCCAGTTTGATCTACAATGAAGTTAATACATGAAGGGACTTATGAGGTGTACAGGTGGGTGCTAACCAGAAGCCTGTTGGAGGCTAGTGGAGTAGATTTTAGAGGAACTTAGCATTGGTTCATTCGCCAAGCAAGAGCAGATGCTGAAAAGAGATAATATATGTAATTGTAAACAGGAAACCCTCCCACCACCGGCACTGGGACCCTCCTGCTGACACTTACTGACATCAATGACCATGGCCCAATCCCTGAACCCCGTCAGATCATCATCTGTAACCAAAGCCCTGTGCCTCAAGTGCTGAACATCACAGACAAGGACCTGTCCCCCAACTCCTCCCCTTTCCAGGCCCAGCTAACACATGATTCGGATATCTACTGGATGGCAGAAGTCAGTGAGAAAGGTAACTGGTGGAAGCAGGGGGTTGCCAGTTCAGGGTGGGTGTCACCCCCACAATAGGACCCACACACATCGCTGTTACAGTATCTGTGGGATCATAGAAATGTGGTCTCAAAAATGGCCACCAGGTATTCTTCCTTAGCGTTATATGTCTTTGAAATTCCCCAGGAACCCTAAACAAATAAACAGGCTAGGCATGATTGCACTTAATCCCAGCACTCAAGAAACAAAATGAAACAAAACAAAACAAAAGAAGCAGATTTCTGTGGGCTGAAGGCCAACCTGATTTAGGGCTGTATAATGAGACCCCCTCTCAAAAGAACAATCATTACTTTCTTGTTTGTTTGTTTTTAATAAAGTGACAGCCAGGCGTGGTGGCTCATACCTGTAATCCCAGCACTTAGAAGACCAAGGGAAGTGAAGTGCCATGAGCTTGAAACCCAGACTACAGAGTAAACTCTGTCTTGTAAAAAGATAGATTAATTAATTAATTTAGAAAATAATGAACTGGGGCTGGAGAGATAACCCAGTGGTTAAGAACACTGGCTGCTCTTCCAGAGGATCAGGTTCAGTTTCCAGCAGCCACATGGCAGCTCACAAACTATCTGATCACAGTTCCAGGTGATCCTACACCACATTCTTCTGGTGTCCAAGAGCACCAGGCACACACATGGTGCACAGACATGCAAACATACCCATACACATTTAGAGAGGGAGAGATGATGAATTCATTTTTTGTGGGCTAGCAAGATTTCTCAGTAGATAACAGCTCAGCGCAGCTTGATGAACCCAAGTTTGACTCCCAGAGCCCAGAGGTCGAAGGAGAAAACGGATTCCCAAAAGATATTTTTTTAATTAGATATTTTCTTTATTTACATTTCAAATGTTATCCCCTTTCCTGGTTTTCCCTCCAAAAACCCCCTATCTCCTCCCTGCTCCCCCTGTTCACCTATCCACCCTCTCCTGCTTCCTGGCCCTGGCATTCCCCTACACTGGAGCATAGAACATTCACAGGACAAAAGGTCTCTCCTCCCATTGATGACTGACTTGGCCATCCTCTGCTATACACATGCTGCTGGAGCCATGAGTCCCACCATGTGTACTCTTTGGTTGGTGGTTTAGTTCCTGGGAGCTCTGGGGGTACTGGTTAGTTCCTATTGTTCCTCCTATGGGGCTGCAAACCCTTCCGGTCCTTTCTCTCGCTCCTCCATTGGGAGACTTGTGTTCTGATCCTCACATGTGCACATATTCACACATGCCCACATATTCACTCTCTCACACACACATACACGCACACACACCAGCAACAAAAACAATAAGATGGTATTTTTGAAAAAGAAAAGATACTAAAAAATGAGTTGATTTTTGGTAACCCAATATTCCTTCTCACAGTGGTAACGTTTTGCTTTGCCAGGGTTTAAGAGATCTTCTGCTTGTTTTGCTTTTCTGTTTGTTTTGTTTTTCTGTTCTGGGGATTGAATTCAGGGCCTCGTGGATGCTGAGCCTAGTACTCCATTACAATGCCGCACTTAGACAAAACCTGCTTTTTGTTCTTTGGGTGCAGAGACTGTTCTCAAAGTTTTACAATCTTGTGTTCCGTGCTCAACCCGTATGACACCCCTAAGCTAATAAATTTATCTGTCTCTCCAGGAGACACCGTGGCCTTGTCCCTGAAGAAGTTTCTGAAGCAAGACACATATGACTTGCACCTTTCTTTGTCTGACCAAGGCAACAGGGAACAACTAACCATGATAAGGGCCACTGTGTGTGACTGCCATGGTCAAGTGTTCAATGACTGCCCCAGACCCTGGAAGGGTGGTTTCATCCTCCCCATCCTGGGTGCTGTCCTGGCTTTGCTGAGTAAGTACCGCATGCCTCCGTGTGCACCTGGGTGGTTAAGAGACCTGATTCTTCTTAGAACTTCTACGAGGGCATCCATTTTGTTTGTTTGTTTGTTTGGTTTTGGTTTTTGTTTTTTGTTTTTTTGAGACAGGGTTTCTCTGTAGACCAGGCTGGCCTCAAACTCAGAAATCCACCTGCCTCTGCCTCCCTCCCAAGTGCTGGGATTAAAGGCATGCGCCACCACTGCTTGGCGAGGGCATCCAATTTGTTCATCTGTTTCTTTCTCTTTTTTAGTTTAATGGGTACGAGAGGTTTGCCTGCATGTGTTTATGTGCACTGGGTGTGTGCCTGTGTAAGTCATAACGGGGTCAGATCACCTGGAACTGGAGTTCCAGATGGCCCTGAGCTGCCATGTGGGTACTGGGAATGGAACCTGGTCCTCTTTGTGAGCAGCCACTGAGCTCTTAGTCTCCTCCCCCCACCTCTTCTGTTTCCTAAACTCTGAATTTCTTAGAGTATCACTTCGTCAGTAGGTGTTTCTAGAATTTCTAGTATATGCCAGGCAGTGGTTCTGGGCAGTCCTGGAATTTCTTAGAAAGGGAGACTCCCAGTTTCAGGCCCTCCCTTCCTACCCCAGCTGGCCTTCCCTTGCAGTATGCACCTGATTTTTAAAGCACGGGCAGTTTCCTGGGTCCACAGTCCTGCAGACCTGCTGATCCAGAAACAGGAGTAAAACCTAGTCACCTGTGTTTTAACAAACAGCTCTTTTTTTTTTTTCATGATTTTTGTTTTTTGTGACAAGGTTTCTCTGTGTAGCCCTGCCTCTCCTGGAACTCACTCTGTAGACCAGGCTGGCCTCGAACTCAGAAATCCTCCTGCCTCTGCCTCCCAAGTGCTGGGATTAAAGGCTTGTACCACCACTGCCTGGCCGTCAACGGCTCTTAAGACCCGACACAATGTAAGACGCACTAGACCAGTAGGCAGAGTGTTTAGTTAAAAACAAATTTCTTTCATGACATTCGCAGGAAAGTGGAGATACAACTGGAAATCATTATGCTAAGTGAAGTAAGCCAGAGAGACATTACCACGCTTTCTCTCACATGTGGTACCCAGACTTAGAATTCTGTATGTAAATATATTTATGTATGTGCATGTCTGTGTATTTATATGTGAGTGTTTGTGGGTCATGAAACGAGAGTGGAGTTACAAGTGGAGGAAGTAGAAAAGAGGTAATGAATGTCATGTAATAACAAAGGGGGCACTGTGTGGGGGAAGAGAGGCCAACACAAGTGGGCGGTGGAGCCCAGAACAAAAGAGAACAAAGTACAATAGTATGTGTATGAAGACGAGGTGATGAAACCCCTTACTCCCCAGTCAGCCCGTAGGCACTAGGAGGTGAGAAAGGGGGGCCAAGGGTGCAACTCAGAACAAAACAGGCACCAGCTACCCTGGGACAATGGCATCAGCAGCATGGAGAGCTGTTAGCAAGCAGTTTAGCAGGCATCTGAGTGCTGCTGGAGAGAGAAAGCCGGGAGAGAGACAGGATAGGAAGTCTGCAGTTTTAACTAGGATGAACAGAGCAGGCCTCAGTGAAGGAAGTAAAGATCGAGGGAAGAAGAGCAACCAGGCCCATCTCCAGAGCAGCACATGCCCTGGGACAGGACTGTGCTCGGTGTGTGGAGGAGACAGCAGTGGCTGTGCTGGGGAAAGTAAGAAGTGTCGTCAGAGGGTAGATGGGTGCATGGGCTTGTCTTGGATCTTGTAGACTGCTGGAAAAACTCTGGGTTCCTGAGAAGTCTCCAGAAGATCTGTAGCATTGGAGTGCTGTAAGATTTTATGATACTCCTACTGAAAAGCCCATTCAGAGCTCAGGTGGAGGCAGGGGACTGTTGGAGACTGTTGCCATAGGTTACAGGTGAGAGGATGGTAGGTGGCCATACAGCAATAGGAGGAAGCCCTTATTCAGACTGGTGCAAAGGAATGAACTGGCAGCGATTCCAAGCATTTGGGGCCGAGCGAGTAGAAAAACAGAATTTTGGAGCTGGCCCCTGAGGCCTCCTGTACCTCAGTGCCTAGGCTCCCCAGCACTAATCAGTCAGTGCCCTGGTGTGCCATGAGCTAGGTAAGGGCTTTGTTCCTGGGTTACAAACTCTGTCAGAGCCCCTGGTGCTGCTTTTCGGTCTGTTAGACTGTTAGATGTTTTTGCTAGTTGTTTGGTTTTATTTTCTGTCACTATGATAAAATATCTTGACAGATGCTGGGAGTTGTAGCATGGGCCTTTAATCACAGTACTCAGGAGGCAGGGGCAGGTAGCTCTCTGTAAGTTTGAGGCCAGCTTAGTCTACATAACAAGTTTTTTGGCCAGCCAGAGCTGCATAGTGAGACTCTTGTCTCCAAAAGGGAATAAAGGAGGCTGGAAAGTTGACTTAGCAGTTACAAGTGCTAGTTGTTCTCCCAGAAGACCTAAGTTCAATTCCTAGCACCCATATGGTAACTCATAACTATCTGTAACTTTAGTTACCAGGGATCTGATGCCCTCTTCTGGCTTCTGTGGACATCAGACCTACACAGAAACATAAGCACCTATACACATAGAATAAAAATAAAGGATAGATGCTTATGTTCACATTCTTCACTCACCTACAGTTTTAGGATCCCTTTGCCTAAGGATTGGTGCCACCCACAGTGGGCAGGTCTTTCCACTTCAAGATAATCCCCCACAGGCAAACCTAATCTAGATAAACCTTCCTTGAGATTCTCCTCCCAGATCATTTTAGATTATTTCAAGTTGACAATTAGAACTAACCGTCATGCTACTGGTGGTTACTTCTTAGAAATTATGAAGGACTAGCAAGACTAAGAGAGCCCACTCCCTACATCACCCAGGTACTCAGACTAAGTTGAAATGAGCCATGAATCTCTACTTTAAGAGAACTGAACCTTAGTCAGGTAGTGGTGGCATACACCTTTAATCCTAGCACTCAGAAGGCAGAGGCAGGCAGATCTCTGTGAGTTTGAGGCTAACCTGGTCTACGGAACTAGTTCTAGGACAGCACAAAGAAACCATGTTTCAGGAAAAAGAGAGAACTGGGCCTTAACAGTATAAACCCCTGAGACTTTGCAAGAATTTATGGGTATTGCTGCTTGATTGTACAGTCACCTGGAAATGCAGAAGATAGCACGTTGCCTCCGTTGAACAAAGCTTCCTTTACTGAGTATCGAGCCATGTAATAGAAACTTGGATTTTAGTAAAAGAATACTTGTTTAACAGACATGAATTCCTGGGCTCTATCCTCATAACCACATAAAAACTGGGTATGGAAAGGGCAGTGATGGCATACACTTTTGATCCCAGCAGCACTCAGGAGGCAGAGGCAGGTAGATATCTAATTTCAGAGTCAATCTGGTCTATAGAGAGTTCCAGGGAGGCAGGGCTACACTGAGAAATCCTGTCTTGAAAAACAAAACCAACACCCAAAATAACTGGGCATGATGGCAAAATGCCTGCAGGTCCAGTCCTTGGGAAGCAGAGACAGAAGAATAAGTTCAAGTCATCTTTGGCTACATCATGAGTTCAAGGCTACACTATAATGCCCTATCTAAAAAAAAAAAGAAAAGTAAATAACGGAAATAAATTTGAACTAGGAGGCTGGAGAGTTGGTTCAGCGGTTAAGAGCACTGACTGTGCTTTCAAAGGTCCTGAGTTCAATCCCCATCAACCACATGATGGCTCACAACCATCTGTATTAGGATCTGATGCCCTCTTCTGGTGTGTCTGAAGACAGCTACAGTGACTTACTACAGTGTAATAAATAAATCTTTAAAAAAAAAGTTTGAACTACAGTGGGGACTTTGGGGAAGAGGATAAGGAAATACAGTTTCCTTTTGCCAGTGTGTTGAGGGAAGAGATATGCCCGGCCAGGCCAAATGGAGAAGCGAGTAGGCGGATGCACTTAAGCCTTGGGCTCGTGAGAAATCCAGCTTCCCTTTCACCTTCCCCCAGACTTGGGAGGAAAATGATGAAAAGTCACATCTGGTCCATAGCTACGTGTGCATCCTGAGAAGCCATGACCTCCCAAAGAAAGGTTGTCTTATCTAGACGGTGGGTCAGTCAGTCACCTCCATCACTAACAACAATAACCACCTCAAACAGTAACTGTCACAGCGGAGAATGACAGAGGGTGCCCCGTGACAGCTGGGGAGAGCAGCCTGGCCTTAGCTGGCCATTTCTTCCCAGGCAGGGGCTTTGCTAGCCTTTCCAACTGTGTAGCTGGAAGACAGCCTTCTCCTTAACATTACAATTTAGCATTTGCAACTAGACCAGTTATACTACAGTGTATTAACATTAAATTATGTTACCTTTACGTCGGTAGCTATCTTAGAGGACATTAAATGACTAAGAGTCACATGGAAGGTAGCAATGCCTAGTGGGGGTGTCTGTCCCTTTAATGCTGTCAGTGTGGAAAGTCTGATGTAGTAAATGCTGTAGGGTTTTAGGTGGGATTGGAGTCCCACCTAAAAGGAGGGAGTCCCACCTAAAAGGAGCCCCTCCTCCAGGAGGAGAAGCCATTAAGCAGAAACCTATAGATAAAGCTATGAATGTGCATAAAAGACAGATACTGGAGGGCTCTAAATCTAGATGGAGCTGGATATGATACTGTGTTCATGTGATCCTAGCATTTGGGAGGCCTTGGAGGCAAGGTGTATTAGTCAGGGTTTTCTAAAGGAACAGAATTTATACAATGAATACACACACACATATATACATACATACAAACATACATACATACATACATACATACATACATACATGCTTTATTAGAATGGCTCACAGGCTGTGGTCCAGCTAGTCTAACATAGACTGTCTACCAATGGAAGGTTCAAGAATTGAGTTGTTTTTCAGTCCATGAACCTGGGTATCTCAGCTACTCTTCAGTATACACCAGAATCCTGAAGAAGTAGGCACTAATGCCAGTGAAGGAGTGGGCTTGCCAGCCAGAGAGAGGGCAAGTAGGCAAAGAGAGCAAGCTTCCTTCTTCTGTGTCCTTAAATAGGCTACCAGCAGACAGTGTGGCCCAGATTAAAGGTGGATCCCCCACCTCAAAAGATCTGGATTAAAAGTGGGTCTTCCCATTTCAAGTGATTTAATTAAGACAAAACCCCTCACAGGTATACCCAGCTGCTTGGGTTTTAGTTAATGCCAAATGTAGTCAACCAGGAATAGCCATCAAACAAGAGGGACCAGGAGTTCAAGACTAGCCTCTGCTAGACAGACTAATCCCGGGTACATGAGGCCCCTCTTTGAAGAGGCCATAAATAAATGAATGTCCTACGCTCTGAGGGCCTGGGCCTCCGGGCCTGGCTGGCCTGATGGTTGAGGGAGTGCTCATATGTCCCCATTCTTTTCAGCCCTTCTGCTGGCACTCCTCCTGTTGGTGAGAAAGAAGAGGAAAGTCAAAGAGCCCCTTCTGCTCCCAGAGGATGACACTCGCGACAATGTCTTCTATTACGGAGAAGAGGGTGGTGGCGAAGAAGACCAGGTGGGTCACTGGAAGGGTTGGGATGTAGGTATGGTGCCCCCACAGCCCATGGTGGGAATGGTTGGGTCACCCATCAACCTCTGTTAGTTACGTTGACCAGCCCTGGCAGGCCCATCAGTCCTCATGCAGGACTGGCCACCAGCTCCCTCTCCTGGGAAGGTGTCTAGTGCCATAGTCCCTGTGTCTCAGCTAAGTGGCTCTCAAATCTGTCCTTAATTTGGAAGAGGGGACCGTAGATGAGGGATGTCTGGGGTCTCTGGCCTCCTGCAGAGCATCAGAGGGGTGAGATGTGACTGGTGGAGATTGGGGCACATTCTCAACCCACTGGTCCCATTTGTTCTCATAAAGGACTATGACATAACCCAACTCCACCGGGGACTAGAAGCCAGGCCTGAGGTGGTTCTCCGCAACGACGTGGCGCCAACCTTCATCCCCACCCCCATGTACCGTCCCAGACCCGCCAACCCAGATGAAATTGGCAACTTCATCATTGAGGTGAGGCATGACAGGTTTACCGAGCAAGAGCAGCCCTGGGTCAGGCACAAGCATGGGAGAACAAACACGGGTTTTCTGTAATGACTGTGAGTTTGAATCCTGACTCTGTCCTCAAGTATGTAATACTTGCACACCTGTGGGTTTCAGTTTCCTCCTTCATAAACTCCAAATTTCATCATTTATGTAAACAGAGTTATTAGGAAAATACTCTGGAATGTTTATAAACAGCATATGTATAGTGCCCTCAGGCCTTAAAGGATGTTGAATTCCCAGGGACTGGTGATGCAGACAGTCGTGAGCCCCCAAGTGGGTGCTGATGCTTGAAACCCTGTCCTCTGGAAAAGTAACCAGTGCTCTTAGCCACTGAGCCATTGCTCCAGCCTCTGCTTTGTTTGTTTGTTTGTTTGTGACAAAAGAGTTTCTCTGTGTAGCCCTGGATATTCTGTACTAGGGCTCTCTATGTAGACCAGATTGACATCAAACTCACAGAAACTCTCCTGCCTTCTGCCTTCCAAGTACTTCAGCTTATGATACTATTCCTGGCATCTTGGGGTTTTTTATTATTTTATGTTTTTTTATGGTTTTATTATTATTTTATGTTTTTATGTTTTATTTATGTATTTAGTGTCTGCCCTCCTTATGTGCCGTGGTACACATGTGAAGGTCAGAGGACAAGTTTTTAAGTTCTTATTTTATTTTCTATTGGTGTATGTGGAGCTCAAGAGATGGCTGAACAATTGAGAGTATTTGCTGCTCTTCTAGAGCACTGAGGTTTGAGTTTAAAAACCCACAGAGACTGACAGCTCTCTGGTGGTACTGAGAGTTCTGGGAGCATCCAGTGCCCTCTGCTGGCCGCTGCAGGCACTGCATACTCATGGTGCATAGACATACCCACAGACAAAACACCAACGCACATAAACTAAATAAACCTTTCAAAAATAAAAGTAATTTTTAAGCCAAGCACACACCTTTAATTCCAGAAGGCAGAGGCAGATGGATCCCTGTGAGTTTGAGGCCATCCTGTTCTACACAGCAAGTTCCAGGACATCCAAGGCTACACAGAGAAAGCCTGTCTTGAGCCCCTCCAAGGAATAATAATAATAATAATAATAATAATAATAATTTTTAAAAGTTCACTGTAATCAGGAAGTGGTGGCATACACCTTCAATCTCAGCACTTGGGAAGCAGAGGCAGGAGGATTTCTGAGTCCAGCTTGGTCTACAGAGTGAGTTCCAGAGCAGCCAAGGCTACACAGAGAAATGCTGTCCCCCCCAAAAAAAAAAAAAAAAAATTTGCCAGGTGGTGGTGGTGCACGCCTTTAATCCCAGCACTTGGGAGGCAGAGGCAGGAGGATTTCTGAGTTCGAGGCCAGCTTGGTCTACAGAGTGAGTTCCAGGACAGCCAGAGCTATACAGAGAAAACCTGTCTTGAAAAAACAAAACAAAAGAATAGTTCACTGTAGTAGTACATGCCTTTAGCCCCAGAATTTAATAGGCAGAAGCAAGCAGATCTCTGTGAGTTCAACACCAGCCTGGCCTACAGAGTAAGGTCCAGAACAGCCAGGGCTAAAATAGGGAGACCCTGTCTCAAAAAAAAAAAACCAAAAACTGAAATAATTACATGTATGTATCTAGGGAGGAAAATGTCTATATGGAGGTAGGAGTATGCCCATGTGGAGGTGGGGGTGGGTCCATGTGGAGGTAGGGGTGGGTCCTTGTGGAGGTAGGGTGTAGGGGGAGGGTCCATGTAGAGGTAGGGGTGGGTATAGAGGCTCGGCAGGTGTACTGATTTGCCAGAACCCAGGCAGTTGGCAAGGGTCTCCATCCAATCAGTGCTAACTGCTGCTCTCTACTCCCTAGAACCTGAAGGCTGCCAACACTGACCCTACGGCCCCACCCTACGACTCCCTGCTGGTGTTTGACTATGAGGGCAGCGGCTCTGATGCAGCCTCCCTGAGCTCCCTCACCTCCTCCGCCTCCGACCAGGACCAGGACTACAACTACCTTAACGAGTGGGGAAGTCGATTCAAGAAACTGGCAGACATGTATGGTGGCGGTGAGGATGACTAGGCTGGCCCGCCAAGCTGGCCAGGCAAGAACTACAGACAGCCGGGCCACAGCAGCATCTCAAGGGACCCCGGCTCCCACTCCAGCCGGGACTCGGAAGCTCGCCCAGAAGTATCCTGCGAAACACGTTGCATCTGATGGGAAGGCTGGACTGTGAGCCTTTCAGATGGAAGGATGTGACTCTGACTTCAACACTGATCCCCCGTCTCTGAGCAGAATGTCTAGAGGTCTCCCGCCTGCCACACAGCACTCAGCTCCACCCTCTCAGGGCCGAACTTGCTCCAATGCCCTTGTTGACTTTCCCCACTGGAGTAGCTCCCTCTCCTTTAGAAGGAGGCCTCTAAGGCCCTTTTTTTTCCGTTTTTGTTTTTTTTTGTTTCTTTCGAGACAGAGTTTCTCTGTGTATACCTAGCTGTTCTGGAATGCACTCTGTAAACCAGGCTGCCCTCGAACTCAGAAATCCTCCGCCTGCCTCTGCCTCCCAAGTGCTGGGATTAAAGGCGGCCCTTTTTTTCTTTAATGCAGTTTTCAAAAAGAGGCTCGGGTGGGTGGGGCAGGGAGCGGGCATCAGTGTCCCCTCAGGCCCTCCAGAGGAAAAGCCTACTGGGTGCTGGCCCCGGTACATTTCTCTGCTCTCCAGTCCCTTAGGCCTCATATTGGGGGATCACACTGCCTTTTTTT
>NW_022196905.1:244645510-244653874 GCF_008632895.1 Mastomys coucha
ATTTTTTTTTTTTTATTTTCCCTGTTGTGTGCTGTAGATGGAGAGTGATGACAATCGTGTAAATGTACTAGAATTTTTTTTTATTAAAATGAACTTTTTCCCAGAGGTGCTATGGGAATGAATTTAAAACAGAAGACTTAACCTAGTTCTCATACCATGTGTTATGTGAAGCAGCGTTGAGTTTGGTGGGGTTTAGACTTTTTACAAGCTCTTCCAAATGCCCTAGCTTCTCCCCAACTTCCCCCTTGTGGTGGACATGCTCAGGATTCCCTTGCACGCCCTTGCAGGCCCAGCTGATCTCAGGCCAGAAAGGCAGAAATGATGGCATGACAGGCCGGAGGTAGGATACAGACCTCCCCTCCCCCACCGCGGCTTCAGAGCTGTGAGAGAACCACAGTTAACTTCCTTCCCTGGAATTGAGTGCTCCACACCCATAATTACAGGACTTGGGAGGTGAAATCAGAAGCTCGATTCTGAGCTACATACAAGTGAGGTCAGTGCCTTGGGGGTCTGGGGGGGAGGCTCATGGGTGGTGTGTGTCTGTAATCCTAGTACTCCGCAGAGGCAGGAGAGCTCACATTGGAGGTCAGCCTCGGTTACCTATCAAGACTTTTTTGGGGGAGGGAGGGAGGGTTTGAGACAAGGTTTCTCTGTGTAGCCCTGGCTGTCCTGGAACTCACTCTGTAGACCAGTCTTGCTTCGAACTCAGAAATCTGCCTGCCTCTGCCTCCCAAGTGCTGGGATTAAAGGCATGTGCCACCACTGCCCGGCTACCCTATCAAGACTCTGGTCTCAGCCAGCCAGAGTTTTGTGGTGAGACCATGTCTCAAACAAACAAACAAACAAACATGGGTTTTATGGTTGAATAAATTGATAACCTGCCACATGGTAAGGGCTACCACTCAGAATTTTGCAAGCCAGCCTCCCATAGTTTAAATGATGTCTTTAACTTGGCCTCACATCCATCCTCTGAGGAGGTTTTACTGCATTACAGAGTGACAGTGACTTCTTTGTGAGGGTTGGGATTTTTGTTGTTTGTTTGTTTTAAATGATACGTTTTAAAAAATTAAGCAAAACAGAAAATTAGAGAATTCACTTTGAGAGTTGGTTATATTAAAATAAATTAGAATGTTCCTGACAGTGCCGGAGCAAGAGAGCCTAATGACGTCTTCAAAGTAAAGTCCAAAATTATTCTTTTCTGTTTTCTGTTTATGGGTGTTTTCCCTACATGGGTGTCTCTGTACCATGTGTGTACCTCATGCCCCTTTTGCCCAAGGAGGCAACAGAAAAAAAGTGGTGACATGTCGGATCTCCGAACCTGGGGTTATAGAGTGTTGCAAGTTGCCCTGTAGGTATTAGGGATTGAACCCTGGTCCTCCTGAAGAGAAGTTAGCATTCTTTACCATTAGCCGTCTCTCCCCAGTCCCACAAAGTCGCTCTTTTCAGAAGATATGTTAGTATGGCCATGACTTCAGTGAGTGAAGAGTAAATGGGGCCAAAGAATCACTGAGGCTACAATGGATGACGGTTTCTTCCCCTGACGGTGACATTTGTTTGGTTGGTTTGTTTTGTTTCTTTTTGGAGAGTGTCTCTCTAACCCACTGGCTTCAAACTCAAGATTGTCTTTCCCTAGCTTCCTGATGCTGGAATTCCAGGTGTTCGACCTCACTCTTGACTAAGTGGATTATTCTTTTCTAAGGTTTACATTAATGCATGTGAATGTCTTGCTTGCATATACGTATGTATGTACACTGTTCGTGTGTTACCCAGAGAGGCCACAAAAGGATATCCGCTCCTCTGGGACTGGAGTTAGAGCACAGACTGTGGTGAGCTTCCATGTGAGTGCTGGTGTTATGGGGAGCCCATCAAAGAAGACCACTCGACACAGTCTATAGACAACTGAAATTCTTTCCTCCAGCTGGCCAGGACTACACTTGGTTCCAGGACAAAAATGTAACCCTGACGTTTTAGAATAAGGGACTTTAAAGGCAAAAACCACATCTGGTCTCTTGCTTGGCAGCTGCAGAGGACACTTTTGAACAAGCAGGGGAGTGGAGGGTGGGGTGGGGATGGGGGAAACGCTTTTGAGCAAGCCGGTAGTTTAACAGAAGCTAAGATAAGCAGTTAGCTGGAAGGGGAGGTTTTGCACAAGCAGATAGTTTAACAGAAACCGAGATAGTTAGCTGGGGTATCTTGACCCTTGAGTTCTTAGAGTTGGGTGGTTTTCCATGGGAGTCTCCATCAAGGAGCTCAAATTCTAGTCAAACCTAAGATTGCTTCCACACGGAAGAACCTCTGTATTATCCTGTCACTGGGAACTAAACCCCAGCTCTTCTGTAGGAATGTCCAAGTGCTCTTAAACTGCTGGGACTATCTCTCCAGCTCCAGGAGTGGTTAAATCTTTAAAGCAGCTGTACTTCTAATCCATCCTGGACCTAGAAACCCTAGCTGTCACCTGATGAGTGGCATGCTGGGAGGTGGAGCCTGCAGTTGAGTAATATACAGACCCCAGGTGATTGGGGCACATGCTTAGGTTTGATATCAAGACTGACAACTAAAGTCACCTGATGAAATCTAAAGGGAATTTTGGAGCCAAATGAGATGTCTCAGCAGTTGAAGGTGCCTGCCACTAGATCTGACAGCCTGAATGCGCTCATGGGGACCTATGTTGTCCAGGGAGCGCCACATGTGTGCCAGTGGCCTACATACCCATGCATATGCACACTAACTAATAAAAACATAGGCCGGGCAGTGATGGTGCATGCCTTTAATCCCAGCACTTGGGAGGCAGTGTCAGGCAGATCTCTGAGTTTGAGGCCAGCCTGGTCTACAATGTGAGTTCCAGGACAGCCAGGGCTATACAGAGAAACCCTTTCTCAAAAAAAATAAATAAATAAAATAAAATAATAAAATAAAAATAAAAAATATATATATAAATAAATAAATAATATTGAAGGGAATTATGTGAGTTTCTCACCTATTGATCTATTTGTACCTCAGACCCAGGCTGTTTCTGCTGCTGCTTTGGAGCCTCTGGTCCCCCTGCTGTTCCTGTTGATAATCAGTAGGGAAGGACAGGCTATCCTAGCCATTCACACTTGCTGCTCTTTATCTTTGACTCCCCTCTCACAGCCTGAAAGGAGCTGGGAAATCCTACCTGAAGCTGCACAAAACCAAGCAGTCACTGGGCTTCCCTCCTGGGATTTGTGGAGGGTGTCAGGGGAGAAATGGCTTTTCACAGCCAAGCCTGGCCTCTGAATGAACCTAGGCTCCTTTGACGATGGGGAAGCAGTCCCCGGCCTGGGTATCTGGGAAGGACAGGCCTGGATTGGGTGGTTGGGGTGTGTGCTGTACTGCTCTCTTGCCGTGAATGTGCTTTGCATCCGCAAAATGAGACTTTGGACCTGTGGTCGATAGGTTCTAGAGCAAGACACCAGGGGCTGGTGAGATGGCTCAGCAGGTGAAGGTGCTTGCTGATCTGGGACCCAGAGAACTGACTTCCTAACGTTGTTCTCAGACCCACACACGGACACACAGTTTTTTTGTTTGTTTGGTTGGTTTTTTGTTTTTGTTCTTGGTTTGGTTTGGTTTGGTTTGGTTTGGTTTGGTTTGGTTTGGTTTTTCAAGACAGGGCTTCTCTGTGTAGTCCTGGCTGTCCTAGAACTCACTCTGTAGACCAGACTGGCCTCGAACTCAGAAATCCACCTGCCTCTGCCTCCTAAGTGCCAGGATCAAAGGCGTGCGCCACCACCGTCCGGCTGAACACACAGTTTTTAAAACACACACACACACAAACTAATAGGCTACCATGCTAACAAGGACTGCCTGGGTGTTTGGCTGATCTTTTTGTAGTTCCCCATCCACCCTCCGACCATTCCTCATCCCATACCTCCTCCCAACACCCTTGTCTCCACGTGGATGTCCCCACCCCCCAACTCCCCAAAGCCACCTCCAGGTCTGCTGTTGAGAGCTGAGGATACAGTTCTGGCTGAGATCAGGGCTCTCTGGAGTGGAAGGCCCAGCCAGGTCTACTCCTCACATCGGTCCCCCAGGCTTCTAAAAAGCCCACAAGAAAAGAAAAGGTGAATCTCTGAGGATGCAGGAACCAACCATCCCAATACTAAAGAAAGTTCAAAGCCAGCCTGAAGCTTCCAGGTGAAACTGTTTCAAAACAATAGCAAAACAACCCCCCCATACACACAATAACAAAACAACCCCCCCACGATAGCAAAACAACCCCCTCTGCCCCCCAAGGCTTCTTTTAGTGAGGAAGTTTGATTTTCTGAGCCCTGTCTCCTCAGCTCCCTCCTCCCCACACTCTCCTTACAAACACCCCCTCATCCCAAGTAAGGTCATCCTGGTAGCACACCTTTTTGACTTTGTCACTGACCTAAGCATTGTTTTGTAGGGGCTTCCCCCTCCTTTAGAGTGGAGGTAGTTCTGCATGCCCAGGCATCAAATGGACTGGGAAGGGGTTTAAGACTATGGCCAGATGTCCAGTCAGGACAGGGACTGTCTGAGAGAGAGGTCAGCTAGGTGACAGGCCACCATCGACAGTTGGGGCAGTCCCCCTGGGAAACCCCATCAGCATTCCATCCTGTATGTGTCTAGTTTGGCTCACCGGGGAACTCCTTCCCACCTCCAACTTTATTTTTGTTGTTGGTGTTGTGTTGTTTTGTTTTGTTTGAGACAGGGATTCTCTGTGGAGCCCTGGCTGTCCTGGAACTCACTCTGTAGACCAGGTTGGCCTGGAACTCATAGAGATTGACTTGCCTCTGCCTCCCGAGTGCTGGGATTAAAGGTGTAAACTGCCACTGCTGGTCTCCCTATCCAGCTTTTCTATAAGGAAGCACGGTTGAGAGGCCAAATTCAGATCCTGAACTTCTGGATGCGGCCTTGGGCAAATTGCTTCAGTTCTCTGTGCCTCACTTTTTCACATTTGCAAATGGTGTGAGTACGCAGGTCCTAAAGTGCTCAGGGGGATGGATGCCTGATGGAAGGGCTGTATAAGGTGACTGTTAGCCCTACTGATGTAGGAGGTTGAGGGGAGTACCAGCATCCCATACACATCCATAGACACGGATCCTCTGTGGAAGGTAAACTTCCATAGGAAGAATTCCTGGAAATTGGGGACATCCCTAATCAGTCACTGTGGTTATCCCAAAGGAACGTTCCCTTCCCTCCCAGCAGAGGGCACCATTCTCCCAAACCACAGGTGGAGTTGGCATTTGCAGCCTGGCTTGAGAGGGTGGGGCCATAGGAAGGGAGGGCACATGCCACAGGGCCACTGGTTGTGGGCATACCTTATATGGAAGTCTGCTTGAGAAGACAGCTCCGCCTGCACAGAACAGATGCTCGGTAAATACTTGTTGAATCAGTGAACGAAAAAGCTCTCTGATGATGGGGATGGTGTCTGAGCGGATGCTGCAGTCCATATTCATTGGGCTTTGTGATGGGCCACGACCTTTACCACCTACAGCCTCGCCTCTCATCGAGCTTTTTATGATTTCCTTTTAAAAAGGAAGTTGAGAGCCAGAGAGAGGACTCAGTAGTTGACGGCATGTATTGCTTTTGCAGAGGACCCAAGTTCAGTTCCCAGCATGGTTACTCACAAGCATCTATAACTCCAGTTCCCAAGGATTCAAAGCCCTCATCTTACTTACGTGGGCACCAGCGTACACACAGTGAACAAACATACATGCTGGCAAAATATCTGTACACATACAATAACATGAATAAATTTAAAACAAATGCTAAGAAAAGGAAATGGAGAGTTAGGATAAGTGCTGGGCTGGGCGTGGTAGTACACCAGGGTGTGTACCTGTAATCTCAGCATTTAAGGGGAAGACTGAGGCAGGGGAATTGAGAGCTCTGGACCAGCCTGATCTACACAGGAAGACACCTGGAGAGGCAAAGTGACAAGAGAGACGGGCTCAGATCTAATTCTCCTGGATCCCTAAGGATGGGCCTTTTTCTCTGAGGCCAGTGCCTCAGGTGCCCCAGGCTGTTCAAGTCTGAACTCACTATGTAGCCTTCAACCTCTGTTCTCCTGTCTCTGCCTCCCAAATGCGAACCTAACAGGAATATGCCGCCACGCCTAGTTTATGAAGCGCTGTAACTGACCCTAAGGCTTTATGAGTGGCAAGCAAAGCGGTCTACCAGCCGCTGAGGTATCTCCATCCACAGCTCTCTTTTTATCATAAGGTCAAACCTCTGCCAGGCATGATGGTAAATTCACTTAATCCCGGCATCCAGGAGGCAGAGACGGGCAGATCTCTCTTGAGTTCTAGACCAGCCTGGGCTACATAGCCAGTTCCAGGACAGTGCGGGATATGTACAAGGTTAGACCCCACCCTGCCAGAGGTTACAGCTGGTGCCAAAGTGCAGCGCACGTGGGACAGAAGTCGCCTTCAGATGTTACTTGGGTCCTGCAGGAAGGCAGGGCTGTCCACACGACCATGGCTCTCTATTTCTTATGTTAGCATCAGCCCTTCCAGCCTCTCCTGAGGCTCCTTTGCGTATAGTGGGCATTGTCCCAGGGCCTTTGTGTTCATTTACATAACAACTACTTATTGATCAAATTGTTCTATGCCAGGTTCCATTGTTGGTGATGGAGAAAAAGAAACTTAGCAAAGCAGCTAGAAATCCAAACTCTGACATGTCGGGGCCTCTGGTTAAAAAATGTGTAGAGAATCCTGGTGCCCTGGCACAGACTTGTAATCCTGGTGCTTGGGTGGTGGAAGGAGGAGGATTGAGTGTTCAAGGCCAGCCTTGCCTATATATTATATTGAGAGTATGTGGCTAGCCTGGGCTCCATGAGAACCTGTCTCAAAAGCTAACTGTGTAGGGCTTACTAAGGAGATGAAGAGCTAGGGCAAAGTATAGAGGAAAGGGGCTGGAGTGAGGACTCAGTTCTCAGAGAAGGCCTTGCTGTGCGAAGTGTCTGAGCATAGACTTAGGGCACGAGCTCCCAAGTATGTGTCAGTAAGAGGAACAGAAAGTGAAAGCTATATGCAGAAGGGGCTGGCAGGGTTCATCAGGCAGGCCAGTATGTCTGGAGCAGAAGAGTGGTAGCAAGTGAAGTAAGGAATGGGATCCAGGGCGCCCAGGCCTGGGCATCTTTCCCTGGGTCTGGCCTAGGTGCTGAGTGAAGGGCCGGACCCAACCCTGGAAACCCTGGCGAAAGTCCTGACTCAGCTCTCCTCTGGAGCCAGCAAAACCTGATTCTTTCACTGAGCCATCCCCAGTCACCAACAGGGAGGCCAGGACCTGCCTGGGCCTGTGTCAGCTGCAAACCCGGCAGACAAGAACAGCAAGATTCTTCTCTCAGAGCCCCAGGGCAGACTGGGAGCCTGTCAGAAAGCAGAGTCCAGACCTATGGTGGCAGGGGTGGTGTGTGTGTCTGTGTGTGTGTGTGTGTGTGTGTGTCTTACAGCCTGACTTCTCCCACATGACGCAAGGGAGCCCTATGAGTTGGTATTTGAGAATCTCTCAGTATCAGGGCCTGGTCTGACCCAAGGCTGAGGTTCCGTAAGAGGTACCTGCTGTTATTATCGCTGTTATCTGTTCTTAGGCCCTCTCCAATCCCAGGTGGGCCAGGAGCCCTGCTCATTCCTTCAACATCATCATGTTCTCAGCCCCCTGCAGGCTACAGGATGGGGAGGGAATCTGAAAGGGAATGGGTGGGTCAAGAATGCTGAAACCCGGCCTTGCCATTCCTGTCCCCACTGCCCTCTTGGTAAGCCAAGCTCTGGGGCTATGAGGGCGGGCAGGGCAGAAAAAGCTCCTGGGTTATCCTGACTACCACGGCACTCCTGGAAGACAGTGCTGACTCATAGGACTTGACTTTATGTTCAAGACTGACACACCTACCATCACAGGCCACTGAGGTTAAGAGTCCCTCCCTCCAAATCAAACCTATTTCACAAAGGGCTTCTATATTTGCCTTTTGCTTGGCAAGCCAGCCCCTTTACTTCCTCAGGAACCAATGTCAGCCTCTCAGGGATGCCATCTTTAGATAACCCTCTAAAGAGCTTTTCGTTTTTGTGTATGTATGTGTTTGTGTGTATGTACATGTGTCTGCTGGGGATGTGGCCCAGAGGTTGATGGTTGATGTTGGGTTTCTTCAACTGTTCTCTACCTAGTTGTCATTATTAATATTATTCTCTCTCTCTCTCTCTGTGTGTGTGTGTGTGTGTGTGTGTGTGTGTGTGTGTGTGTGTGTATAGCCCTGGCTGTTCTGAAACTCACTCTGTAGACTGTGCTGGCCTTGAACAGAGATCCATCTCCTTCTGCCTCCCAGTGCTGGGATTAAAGATGAGCCACCATCGCCTGGCCACTGTCTTTTTTTTTTTTTTTTTTTTT
>NW_022196905.1:244653884-244657418 GCF_008632895.1 Mastomys coucha
TTTTTTTGAGACAGGATCTCACCCTGATTCACGTAGAACTGGCTATACAGACCAGGCTAGCCTTACTTCACAGAGACTGCCTGCCTCTTCTTCCCAAGTGCTGGACTTACAACTATGTGCCAACACATCTGTGTGCTGGTTAGTTTTTTGTTTGTTTGTTTTCTAAGTTAACATAAGCTAGAGTCAACTGGAGAGAGGAACCATTAAGTAAGGTCTCACCTCAGTCAGATAGGCCAGGAGGCAGTTCTGTGTGATACTTTTTTTTTTAAAGATTTATTTATTTATTTATTTTATATATGTGAGTACACTGTCTTCAGACACACTAGAAGAAGGCATCAGATCCCCATTACAGATGGTTGTGAGCTACCAGGTGGTTGCTGGGAATTGAACTCAGGACTTCTGGAAGAGCAGTCAGTGCTCTTAACCACTGAGTCATCTCTCTAGCCCTGTGCAATACTTTTTCTTTCTCTCTTTCTTTCTCTCTTCCTTCATTTCCTTTCTTTCTCTCTCTCTTTCTCTCTTTCTTCCTTTCTTCCTTTCTCCCTTTCCTTCCTTTCTTCCTTCCTTCCTTTGCATCCTTTCGTTTTCTGAGACAGGGTTTCTCTGTATAACCCCAGCTGTCCTGGAACTCATTCTGTAGACCAGACATTCTGAGTTTGCCCTCAAACTCAGAGATCCACCTGCCTCTGCCTCCCAAGTGGTGGGATTAAAGGCGTGTGCCACCATGCCTGGCAGGCAACCTACATTTTCTAGATCAGTGATTGATGTGGGTGGTCCCAGCCCACTGTGGGTAGTGCCATTCCCCAGCAGGTGGGTGTAGATTGTATAAGCCATGAGGAGCCAGCCAAAGAGTAGCATTTCTCCATGGTCTTTACGTTCAAGACTGAATCACAGGTATCCTGCCTCCAGGTTCCTACCTGAGTTCTTGCCTTGGCTCTCCTTCATATATAAGTCAAATAATCACCCCCATGTTGGTTTTGGGCAAGGTACTTATTGTAAGGGGCTGAAAATCACTGAAGGAAGACCTCAGAGTCAGTATGCAAAAATCAAAGATCGTTAATTCTGCAGAGACAACCAACAGGCAGGAGTCAACCATTCTTCGAAATGATGAGCCCAGACAAAGGCACGCACGCAGGCTTTTTTATTGGGAACCTGGAGAACTCTCTAGAAGGATTAGGTAATTTAAATTTCATTGGTGGGTGCTGGGGGGGGTCACAGGTGTGGTCCGCATTCCTCGGTCATGAACATTCAACCATGAGATGACATAGGGCTGCCCAGCACAGATAGTCCATTCTGAGATAAAATATTTCCCCATTTTTGTGGTTATCGCCAGGCTGTTCTTTGGGAGGGGGTTTTATGATCTTGTTCTGGATTTTACGGTCTGTCCCTGGAGCTGATGTCTTATGGCCTAGTTTCTGGGACTTATGGTCTATTCTTGGAGCTGGTGCCTTTTGGCCTTTTTTTCCTAAACCAGACCTGGTCCTTACATGGAGACAAACAGGGCTTATGTTGCTCTTTCATTATCACAGCAATAGAAAGCAAACTAGAAGACCTGCTTACTTTACTTTTTGAGACAGGGCCTTTTATTGAACCTGAAGCCGAGTCTGTTAGACTGGCTGGTGAGGCCGGCCCCAAGTAGCCTTCTGTTTCCACTCCCCAATGCTGAATTCCAGGCACATAGTGCTACGTGCTCTACCTGGCTTTTTATAATGGTACTTGTCTTAGTCAGGGTTTCTATTCCTGCACAAAATCATGACGAAGAAGCAAGTTGGGGAGGAAAGGGTTTATTCAGCTTACTTCCACATTGCTGTTCATCACCAAAGGAAGTCAGGACTGGAACGCAAGTAGGTCAGGAAGCAGGAGCTGACACAGAGGCCATGGAGAGATGTTCCTTACTGGCTTGCTTCCCCTGGCTTGTTCAGCCTGCTCTCTTATAGAACCCAAGACCTCCAGCCCAGGGATGGCACCACCCACAAGGGGCAATTGAAAAAATGCCCCACAGCTGGATCTCATGGAAGCACTTCCCCAACTGAAACTCCTTCTCTGTGATAACTCCAGCCTGTGTCAAGTTGACACACAAAACCAGCCAGTACAGTACTTGAATCTGAACTTATGTCCTTAAGCTTCACCCTTTCCACTAAGCCATCTCCCTAGTCCATCATCGTCATCATCATCATCATCATCAAGCAGATTGGCCTTGAATTCTTGAGTAGTTGAGGCTAAAGGTATACACCACCTCACCAGGTTGGATTGCATCTTGAAATCTGAGATCTTGCCCCTCTCCCAATGCTTCTTGTTTTCCCTATAGTGTTTATTATATATGTATTCTCTAGGGTTCTCTAGAGTCACAGAACTCATGGAGTGCCTCTCTGTATCGAGGGAATTTATTGTGATGACTCACAGTCTATAGTCCAGCTCCCCAACAATGGGCAGCTGTGAATGGGAAGTCCAAGAATCTAGTAGTTGCTCAGTCCCACAAGGCTAGTTGTTTTAGCTGGTTTTCTGTAGAAGTAGATTCCAACAGATGTGCTGGCAAGTAAGTGCAAGCAGGCGAAGAAGAGCGAATCTTCCTTATGTAGTTCTCCAGCAGAAGGTGTGGCCCAGATTAAAGGCGTGTACCACCACACCTGGATCTGAGACACATTTTTGTCCCAGGCTGACCTTGAACTCAGAGATCTCCTTGCCTCAGTCTTCTGTACTACCTTGCCTGGGCCCAAGCTTTTCATAGATAGCCCGTATCCCTAAAGATCTCCATGCCAAGATCCAGGTGAGAAACTTGTGTTCTCTAGCCTCAAGATCTGGATCATACGTGAGCCCTCCAATTCTGGATCATTCCAGATATAGTCAAATTGACAACCAGGAATAGCCACTACAATATATAAACTTTTTTTTTTTTGTATTTTCGAGACAGGGTTTCTCTGTGTAGCCCTGGCTGTCCTGGAACTCACTCTGTAGACCAGGCTGGTCTCGAACTCAGAAATCCACCTGCCTCTGCCTCCCAAGTGCTGGGATTAAAGGCATGCACCACCACTGCCCAATATATAAACTTTTTTTTTTTTTTTTGCCACATTGTATCCAGCTTGTCATGATCTGAGGCTACCTGAACACAAGCTCACCAAGTGCAGGGACTTTGTCTGTTTCTTCACTATTATAACCCTAACCACATGTTAGGTATTCAACAAATATTTGCAAAGCCATGGCCTATAATCCCAGTTCCATGGCCTATAATCCCAGTTCCAGTGTCCTGGAACTCACTCTGTAGACCAGGCTGGCCTCGAACTCAGAAATCTGCCTGCCTCTGCCTCCCAAGTGCTGGGATTAAAGGCGTATGCCCCTACTTCCTGGCTTGAATAATAATTAATAAATATTTGTTAAACCCTGATGTGGCCAGGCAGTGATGGTACAAGACTTTAATTCCAGCACTAGGAGGCAGGGACAGGCAGATCTCTGTGAGTTCAAGGCCAGTCTGATCTACAAAGTGAGTTCCAGGACAGCCAGGGCTACACAGAAAAACTGTCTCACAAAACAGAAAAA
>NW_022196905.1:244657884-244665787 GCF_008632895.1 Mastomys coucha
TTTGAACTCATGACCTTCCGAAGAGCAGTCGGTGCTCTTCCCCACTGAGCCATCTCACCAGCCCCCAAAGTCAATTTCTTTGTTGGAGATGAGAAAATCAAAAGACCTCAGGAGGTGAAGTAGGTCATGCAGAATGGAGCCCCAGAACCAAAGGAATCTAAGCCACACATGACATCTCATTTAATCCTGACAGCAATGCTAAAATGATCCCATTTCCCAGAGAGATACCCTGAGGACAGAGCATGACAGAGGCAGAAAGCTGGTCTGTCCTGATGAACCAACATACATTAGCATGCAGGTTTGAGTCAATGGTGGGATGCAAGCCGGTGGGATCTGAGAAGACTTAAATGACAGATGAAAGACATGCATGGTAGTATGTACTGAGAAGTTTGGCTCGTTCAAAAAACCTGGTTGTGTGGATATGTTGTTTTAACCCCACGTGTGGGGTAAGAGGCTGCTTCACAGCAGGTGACTGTGATTTGTCTCATGCACTAGCAGGGGCGTGATCTTTGCCAGTGGCAAATACTTTAATTCTGGGGACTCTGGAGTGGGTATAAATGGGAGAGCTCCAGAGGGTCTGTGGTTCTGCTGCTGATGGTCCCAGCTTCTGTCTTTGCTGTTGTGTTTGCTGGATGATTGTTTTACTATTGCTGGATTCCTGGATATTCTGA
Organism: Mastomys coucha; assembly: GCF_008632895.1. Taxonomy (NCBI): domain Eukaryota; kingdom Metazoa; phylum Chordata; class Mammalia; order Rodentia; family Muridae; genus Mastomys; species Mastomys coucha. The sequence continues at coordinate 244,658,556 of NW_022196905.1, forward strand.
TGAAGAAAACTGGACTTCCCCTAGGAACATGAGGCTTCTAATCAGGAGGAAATAGTCTAAAGAGCTCTGTGCCCACTTTCCCCTCTAGCTTTCCTTCTCCTATCTAGTGTTGGGGGATTGGAAGGGTGGTAGACTTAAGAACTCAATAAAATGGCTGGGCAGTGGTGGCACATGTCTTTAATCCCAGCACTTGGGAGGCAGAGGCAGGCGGATTTCTGAGTTCGAGGTCAGCCTGGTCTACAGAGTGAGTTCCAGGACAGCCAGGGCTACACAGAGAAACCCTGTCTCAAAAAACAAAACATAACAAAAGAACCCAATAAAATAGGTAAAAATAAAATGGAGCCTGTGGTTGTGCATGCCTTTAATCTCAACACTTCCTAAAACAGCCAGGGCTAAGAAAAGACCCATTCTCAAAAACAAAACAACAAAAAAACAAACGAACAAACAAGCAACAACAACAGATGGATGTGCAAGAATATTAAAATATTAGGTAGTGTTGGCACTGAATCCCATCAACAGCGACCGTGGTCTAAACCTTCTCTCAGGCTCATGTGCACCGAGGGAGGAAGCTCTGCTTTGGACTTAGTGTTTCGTTTGTTGAAAGGGGGAGGTGGAGGCTTGGAACTGGCTCATGGCTTCACATGTATTAGGCAAGCGCTCCATGTCGATCCATGTCACGGCCCATGCTATTTCATCCTAAAGATTGTTCCAGAGTGTTCACTTTCTTTGGAAAGAGATTTTTTTTATATCCAGAAGTTAAGAGACAAGTTGAGTATTAACTCAAGCATTCAAGATTGTCTGAGTTTGGAGCAGAGTGGGAAAGAACTGTTGGAGAAATCTAGGAAGGCAGTTAGGCAGAGGGACACAGGCCTGTCATTGAATGCTGAGGCAGGAGCATCACCCAGTTCAAGGCCTGCCTTGGTGATGAAGTTCAAGGCTGGTCTGCACTAATGAGAAAATCCAGCAAGGAAGAAGGAAGGAAGCCCTTTGACCTTAAAGGACGTGTTAACAGATAAGAGGTCCAATGTATGGGATAGTGGTTAAGATGGCTCAGCGGTTAAGAGCACTGACTGCTCTTCTAGAGATCCTGAGTTCAATTCCCAGCAACCAAATGGTGGCTCACAACCATCAGTAATGGGATCTGATGCCCTTTTCTGGTGTCTCTAAAGAGAGTAACAGTGTACTCACATACATAAATAAATCTGTAAAGATTTATTCCAAAGGAAGGAAAGAAGGACTGGGGAGGTAGCTGAGCAGTTAAGATGACTTGCTGCTCTTGCAGAGGACCTGGCTTCCCAGGACCCATATCAGGCAACTCACAACTGCTTGTAACTCCCACTCCAGGGGATTCAACACTTCTTCTGGCCTTCTTGCTCCTTGCCTACCTTGCACTCTCTGTCACACACAAACACACACACACACACACACACACAGAGACACATACACAATTGAAAATAAATGAGAGCTCATGAATTTAGAGCTCCATGCCTGCTCAGAATTCTACAGATATGGATGCAGGCTTTGCCAAGTGCCCAGGCCGGGCCCTGGAGATGTAGCCTCATGCCTCCCACGTGGGGTTCCATCCTGAGGAAGGGAAAGTGATCCCGGGAAGGGGGAGCCCAAGCTGTGCCCAGAAGGAGAGCTGGGTAGGAATTTTCCAGGGCTTAGGAAGACAGCAGGGACAGTGAGTATGTGCTCGGCGGGAACAGGAGCATGATCAAATCGGTGTTGCAGAATTGATTCCTCTGCTCGTCTTTGATGGACATTCACACAGATGCAAGATGACAGGTGGACAAAGGACGTTCATTCCACCACTGTGCTGTCTGGATAAGCAAAAGATACCCAGTGACCTTTTATCCACTAGTGAGGTCTGCTTAAATAATGTGCCCCATTTACTGAGGAAGGCTCTACCACTGAGAATAAAGAGAGGGGAAGCTTACTGTGTGCTGATGTGGAAAGGTCTAGCAGAACTGGCACACAGAAGATAGAGATCAGTGTTTAAAGGGCAATGCCTCTGGAGAGAAAGGGAGAAAGTAAGATGGTACGAATTTCTTTTGTTTTGCAGTTTTGCTTTGTCTTTTAACTTCAATATGTAGAGAAAATCTAAAACAATGTTGTCCAATAGAAGTTTCTGCAATGGAAATATTCTGTGCTTACACTAAAAACAAGCCACTTCCAGCACTGAATACCTGAATTTTTACTTTATTTTATATCATTCCCCACTCCAGCTTTTACATAGTGGGGAGAAAACCCAGGCTTGCTGCATGTTAGGTAAAGCCTCTATTGACCTACAGCCGTAGCATACTCCCTTTCCCATCAAAACAAGACCCTTATTATATTTGTTTGTTTGTTTTTATGTATGTGAGTATATTGTTGCTGTCTTCAGACACACCAGAAGAGGGCATCAGATCCCATTACAGATGGTTGTGAGCCACCATGTGTTTGCTGAGAACTGAACTCAGGACCTCTTGGAAGAGCAGACAGTGCTCTTAACCACTGAGCCATCTCTCCAGCCCCAACCCTTGTTATGTTTAAGACAGGTTCTCACTATATAGGTCAATCTGGCCTCAAATGGTCCATCCTCCTGCCTCATCTTCCTAGGTGCTTAGGTTTTTTGTTTGTTTAGTTGGTTGTTTTCGGTTTTTCCAGACAAGGTTTCTCTGTGTAGCCCCAGCTGTCCTAGAACTAGCTCTGTAGACCAAGCTGACCTTGAACTCAGAAATCCCTCCATCTCTGCCTCCCAAGTGTGCCACCACAGCAGGGCTGACTATTGTAATTAAACACTCTGAACAAAGCAACTTAAAGAAGGGAAAGGGCCGTTTAAGTTACAGTTCCAGGTCACAGTTTATCACAGAGGAGGAGCCCTGCTTACTGCCTTGTTCTCTGGCTCACGAACAGCTAGAGCTTGCTTATATATTTAAAGACCCACCTGCCTAAGGATGGTGCTGCTCACTATGAGCTGAGCCTACCCACATCTATCATCCCACAGAGAAGGCCACAGGCTCCCTCTTTCCAAGTGATTTTGGTTGTGTGTGTCAAGTTAACAATAAAAACTAACCGGCTCATTTGCTAAATTAATAATCAACACATATGCCGAGTGTGAGCCAGGTTGCTACAGGCCTATAATCCCAGGAGATGCAGGATGCAGAGGCAGGTAAATCAGGAGTTCCAGACAGATAGGGCTCTCCTGTGTCTATGAGGACAGAGGTTAGAAGAAAGTATGAGCGTGACCAGCTGCTTTTGAGAGGCAGGCTCACAGAATCCCTCGGAAAAGCAAGCCTGGCTACTGGTGCAGTGGTGTGAATCTCGATTAAGCCCTCCATTAGCTCTCCAGAAAACTCCCACTCAGAAGTAGGAGGGCTAAGGATGGAGCCACACAGCAGGGTGACAGGGCAGTAAGTTCACTGCTAGAGCCCTAAGCCTTGTGGGAGTGAGGACTCCCTGTGGTGAGAGCTGTGCTGCTGCTGCTTTACGTTGTCCTCCTGCCCATTCACAGAGTCCCTCAGTGCATTGTGAGTGAGACCATTCTCTCTGCAAGGACCATCTCTTGAATTAGGCTGCCTACCCTACATGTGAGGGCCGGTTCATTTAAATTTCAATTTGCAGGTGGCTAGAGAGATGGGTTCAGTGGTTAAGAGAACTTACTGCTCTTGCAGAGGACCCAGGGTCAGTTCCCAGCATCCACAAGGGGACTCAATTCACCTGGAACTCCAGCTTCAGGGTGTCTAATTCCCTCTTCGGGCACCAGGCACACATATGGTCCTTAGACAAACAAGGCGGTAAAATACTCACACAAAATAAATAAATCTAAAATTTTAAATGTGTGTGTGTATGTGTGTATTTAAAGTTCGAAAGCTGGGCTTAGTGGCACATGCCTTTTTTTTATTTTTATTTTTTATTTTTCTTTCTTTTTTGTTTTTTTGGAGACATGGTTTCTCTGTGTAGCCCTGGCTGTCCTGGAACTCACTCTACAGACCAGGCTGGCCTCGAACTCAGAAATCCACCTGCCTCTGCCTCCCAAGTGCTGGGATTAAAGGCATGTGCCATCAGGGCCCAGCAGCACTTGCCATTAATCCCAGCACTCGGAAGGCAGAGGCCAGCCTGGTCTGTAAAGTGAGTTCCCAGGACAGCCAGGACTGCACAGGGAAAACCTGTCTCAAACAAAACAAAACAAAACAAAACAGATACACACATCTATACATATATTAATAGTTTGAAATGATTGTCAACAGGAAAAACTTTGTAAGAACTTAATTTTGAAAAAGAACTTTAGCCGGGCGGTGGTAGCGCACTCCTTTAATCCTAGCACTTGGGAGGCAGAGGCAGGTGGATTTCTGAGTTCGAGGCCAGCCTGGTCTACAGAGTGAGTTCCAGGACAGCCAGAACTACACAGAGAAACCCTGTCTCAAAAAAACAAAAACAAACAAACAAAAAAAGAAAGAAAGAAAGGAAGGAAGGAAGGAAGGAAGAAAAAGAGCTTTAACATTACAGTCTCTTTTGAGTTGTTTGATTCTGTCTAAAGCCATTATTCTCCAACTGGTAATAAAATATCTCCCATTGGCATGCCTCTCTGTCTGCCCACTCCATTCCTGGAGGAGAGTGGGACAAGAACCTGGCTGGGGACAAGAGATGATTTCTTGGACCACCTCCCCAATCCCTGGTTAATGACAGTGACTCTTCACCTCAGATTTTTGTCAACTTGGCACAAGTAGGGTTTTCTGGGAAGAAGGAACCTCACTTGAGAAAATGCCACCATTCAGGTTCACTTCAGGCAAGCCTGCAGAGACATTTTCTTGATTAATGATTAGCATGGGAGGGCTCAACTACTCTGGGAGGTGCCCCTCCTGTGCAGGTGATCTTGGGATGGATAAAAAAGCAAACTGAGCAAGCCAGTGACCAAAGATCCTCCATGGCCTAGCTCCTGTAAGCCAAATGAACTCTGGTTGATTTTGGTCATGGGGACTGTCTTAGGGTTTTACTACTGTGAACAGACACCATGACCAAGGCAAATCTTATAAAAACATTTAACTGGGGCTGGTTTACATGTTCAGAGGTTCAGTCCAGTATCATCAAGGAGGGAACATGAGAGCATCCAGCCAGGCATGGTGCAGGCAGAGCTGAGAGTTCTACATCTTCATCTGAAGGCTGCTAGTGGAAGACTGACTTCAGGCAGCTAGGACACCTACTCAAACAAGGACACACCTCCTAATAGTGTCACTCCCTGGCCTGAGCATATACAGACCATCACAAGGGGTAAGAACAGAAATGGATTCAGGGTTACTTGGGAGGAGTCCATGGCTTCTAAGACACTAGCAGAGGATGAGAAGAGAGTCCAGGACACTGGGCATCTGGGCCAATGGAGGGGCCACCTTCAGACTGGAGAAGGGCAACCTTGAATCTTGTTCTGTGTTCATGTTTGTTTTTTGTTATTGCTCTTATTTAGGTTATTTATTACAATTATCTATTATATGGGTGTTCTGTTCTTTGGATCTTTAATTATTTACACTTATTTATGTTTTGTGTGTGTGTGTGTGTGTTGTTGGGGTTTTGTTTTGTTTTGTTTTAAGACAGGGTATCACTAAGTAACCCTGGCTGCCCTGGAACTTGCTAGAGTTTGAGACCAGATTGGCTTTAAACTCTCAGAGATCTGCTTGCCTCTGCTGGAATTAAAGGCATGTACCATCAGGCCCAGCCAGTTTTTGGAGTTTTTTTGTTTTTGTTGTTGTTTTTGCTTTATTTAACTTTCAAGTTTTATTTGTTATTTCAGGTGTGTGGATATTTTGGCTGCATGAATGTCTATGAGCTGCATATGAGCACTGGCTGCGGAGGCCAAAAGAAGGCACTGGGTTCTTCAGAACTGGAGTTAGAGATGGTTGTGAGCTGCCATGTGGGTGCTACAGATCAAACCCAGGTCCTCTGGAAGAGCAGTCAATGCTTTAACCACCGAGCCATCTATCTAGGCCCCAACTTTTGGTTGAGTTTTGTTGTTTTTTGAGACAGTCTAACTCTATATTCCAGGCTGTTGTCAAACTCATGGTAAACCAGCCATTCTACTGCCTCAGCCTCTTCAATACTGTGACTCTAGGTCTATATCATACACCACCACACCCAGTCCTAACTCCCTTCTGAACATTGCATTCGAGGTGTCTATGGACCATGTAAGTGGATATGTTCAGTTGGGTGCTGGACAGAGTTCTGGGCTACATGGCACCCTGGGGACTCGGAAAGGAAGGGTACCACTGCCTGCTTCCCACAAACTCTGCCCTGCTTCCCACTAGAGATGGGGAAGAGAAGTTACCCTGGCCACAGAGGAAGGAAGAGGATGATGAAGGAGAAGTGGTAATGTTACCGCATGAAGGGATCTTACTTCTTTTAGCTCATATTTCTCATCTGCTCCCCATGGTGGTTTCCAGGAAAGAGAAGTAAAAGCTAAGGAGTGGAACCCAAGTCTACAGCACAGACCAAACCCCACATGAGAGGATGCCCTGTGCCGACTGGAGGGTGTCACATGGTCTGCCTCTGGTGCTGCTGGAGCCAAGACAAAGCTTAGGGATGGGAAAGCAGTCAGGTGGTCCTCGACAAGCCCTGTGCTGAGGTGCTAAGGGGCTACCTCCCGAGTGCCAGATGCCATGGTTCAGGCACAGACCGAAAGATTTAAAGGACAGACATGTTGCTAATCTGAATGCCAAATGCAAACAACCTTCTGTACACTTTTAGTAATGATACTAATGATATGATTATTGTAGAACCTCCCTTGGCTGAGGAACCTTCTTCTCTGTGCCAGGAGATCTGCAGGACATTTTAGAAGAATCTGACTTCATTCAAATGTGCAGAGTACTGGAATCTAAGATGCAGGTATAGTGGCATCCACTGACCTCCGGTGGACAGGGCGGCAGAGAATAGCAATACCCCAGTCTGCCTGAGATCTGAGGCTGGAGCTTCCCAACTTTAAGGCTGTTAAGCAGTCTACTCACCCAGCTGGCCAGTCCCCCTTCCTGCCATCTCCTACGCAGCTTGGCCAAACTCTCCTCCCCATGTTCTCCCTTCTGTTCCCTCTTCCACTCCTCTGTGTATCTCGTGGAAAGACAATCAAGATTGTTACATGGGCTGGAGAGATGGTTCAGCAGTTAAGAGCACGGGCTGGCCGGGCAGTGGTGGGCGCAGGCCTTTAATCCCAGCACTTGGGAGGTAGAGGCAAGTGGATTTCTGAGTTCGAGGCCAGCCTGGTCTAC
>NW_022196905.1:244666157-244670810 GCF_008632895.1 Mastomys coucha
AGTGAGTTCCAGGACAGCCAGGGCTACACAGAGAAACCCTGTCTTGAAAAAACAAAAACAAAACAAAACAAACAAACAAAAAAGATAGTTACAGGCTTATATTTTACATTGATAACCTTCCTTGTTTGTTTCTGAACCCTATTATAGCCCAGGCTGGCCTTGAACTTACTGTGCATCTGAGGATGACCTTGAATTTTTGTTTCTCCTTTATCAGTCTACGTCAGACTACTGAGATTACTGGCGTGTGCTATCACATCAGCTTGATAAAATCTTTAGATGATTATCTACTTCATGTCTTGTTCCCCGAAAGGAAAAACAATAGAGTCAAGTCACTCTGCCTTTTAAAAAAAGATTTGTGTGTGTGTGTGTGTGTGTGTGTGTGTGTGTGTGTGTGTGTGTGTGCATATGGATATATGGACTTATGCATGGTGCATGTGCCTATGTGTAGGTGTGTATGCAGAGCCAGAAGAGTGCATGGGATCCCTCTGACCTGGAGATTCAGTAATGAGGAAGTGCTAGGATCTGAATGTCCATCTTTGGTTGATCAGCAACCACTCAACTCAGCCAGCCCTCCAATTCCACTTTAATGTATTTTAAAAAGATTTGTTTTGCTGCTGCTTCTTTGTCCTCTTTTCTTCTTCCTCCTTTTCTTCTTCTTCTTCCTCCTCCTTCTCCTCCCCCTCCTTCTGAAGTATGGCCAATGATGATACCTGTGCAGCAGAGAACCCAGGTACCCGGGATTAGGAGGCGGCGGAGGCTTCCACCAAGGATCCATCAGCTCTTTCAGGGGCCCACAGTCATTGGCCATGGGGCTCATGGGGTTAAGCAGAAGACAAAGAGTGGATCTAAGCTGGGAAAACAGCAACAACAACAACAAAAAATAACATGAAGGGGCTGGAGAGATGGCTCGGTGATGAAGAGCACTGGCTGCTCTTCCAGAGGTCATGAGTAACCCAGCAACCACATGGTGGCTCACAACCATCTGTAATTGCATCCAATGCCCTCTTCCAGTGTGTCAGCGACAGTGTGCTGATATACATAAGATAAAAAAAATAAATAAATCTTTTAAAAGAAGAAAACAACATGAAGATCAAGTTCCTGAGGAGATCTACCTGTTCTCCCTGCCCATTAAGGACTCTGAGATTACTGACTTTTTCCTGGGCACATTCCTAAAGGATGAGGTTTTGAAGATCCTGCCAGTGTAGACACAGTCTGGGGCTGGGCAGTGGACCAAGTTCAAGGCGTTTGTCCATATTGAGGACTACAATGGCCATGTGGCTCTTGGTATGAAGTGCTCCAAGGAGGAGCCTCTGCCATCTGAGGGGCCATCATCCCTGTGCCGAGAGGCTCCTGAAGGAGCAAGATTGGTAAGCTCTACCCTGTTCCCAGCAAGGTGACAGGTTGCCGTGGCTCAGTGTTGGTGAGTCTATGCCCCCCAGGGGCACAGACATCTTTGCTTCTTTTTGTTTGTTTTGCTTTAAAGAAAAGGTTTGTTTTGGGCTCCCAGTTCAAGGGAACAGCCTATAATAGTGGGGAAGTCATGGCAGGAGCTTGAGACAGCTGGTCACATCACAGCCACAGTCAGGAAGCTGGAGATGAATATAATACAAGCCATTTCACTTTAATAACTGTTCTCCTCTCCCCTGTGGTAATTCAGCGTCCCTCAACATGGGTTCCCTAGTCACCACCCACAAGAACATCAGGTTGTTGCGCGAGGAGCCTTTATTAGCGTAGAGATATTAGACATCTCTCTCAGGAGCCACCAGAGAATAATATCAGGGCTTGGATTTCAGGCTGGCTGACAGGCACTGCCCCGCCCTTTCTGTGCCCACTTCCTCTGGCCGAGGTCAGATCTTGGACTCCCATCGAGAGGACTGCAGAAGCCTGTGTGCCCCAGATCAGTCTCTTAGAATACAGTCCTCCTCCCTCTATGCCAAAACACTTCCTTGCATTCCCGTGACCCCTTCAGTGAAATACAAGTAGCAGACTGTTTAAAGTCCTTTCATTCCTGGGCTTTGTCCAAAACTCTCAACTCCTGCTGACCCGTCCTCCAGACACGGGTCCCAGAAGACATTCTCCTTTCCTGTTCCTGTGGCTTTCCTGCCACAGTGACACCTTCTCAGTGTTCCCACCTCGGCTCTCTGTCCTTCCACACCTGCTAATAGTTTTTGTTTTATTTTTTATTTTTTTAAGACAGGGCCTCACCATAGCCAACGTTAGCCTGAAACTTTTGAGGTAGCCTAGATTGGCCTCCAACCCAAGACAACCCTACCCCAGCTTCTTAAGTGCTGGGGTTACAGACTGAGCTTCCAGGCCTGTCTTCTCTCAGTTCTTAAACATTTGCTCTCTCTACAAAGCTTTCTCCATGCCAGGCAGTGGAATTAGTTGCTCCTGAGCTGGGATGCTTCATGCCTTCTTCTAGCCAATCTCAATGAGGTTCTCCTCTCTCTCTCTCTCTCTCTCTCTCTCTCTCTCTCTCTCTCTCTCTCTCTCTTTCTCTCTCTCCTCTTTCTTACTCTCTCTCCCCTTCGTTCCCTCCTCCAATTTTTTGTTTGTGTATTTAATATAATAAATAAATAAATAATTTATTGTTTCTCATGCTGTGGCAGGAAACAGGGTGACTTCTCAAGCCAAGAAGAACAAGAAGCCTCTATTAAAATGCTATCCGCCTAGAGCACTTTCTTAGTACAGTTTGGCTTTCTTTTGGGCAGCTCTCTGCAGGCTGGTGTGGGACACTGCCTCTTGTGGGGAAGATGGTCTGGGGTCCAGGACTCACCCAGGCTGTTTGGTTAATGGCCCCAATTCCCTTCTCTTAGTCAATACAGATTACCAATAACATTTTGTTGTTGTTCATTGTTATCTCCTAGTATATGTGTACTTGGGGGGATTGTGAATGTGTGTGCGTGTGGGATGTGCACGTGCACATTCATGTTGTATGAATGATTGCTAGGCCTTAGAGCTAGATAGCTGGGCTTGAATTATCACTGTTCTGTTTCCTAGCTGCGTGGCTCAGTATGACGAAGGTGCTAAGATGTATTGATGCAGGAATGTATTGATGCATGGAAATCCTGTTACTGGAGGAATGACAAACCCAGAAGTCTTTCTGAAATAGAACGTATCTAGACAGGAATCAAGTCTCAAGACACCTGTAGGTTAATACAGAGGTCAAGTTGCTTTGAGAGAGAGCGGCCATTAAATTCCATTATAGGAAAATTACCTATGAGAGTTAGAGGTTCTTCTCAGATTACAGCTCAGCAATCACAGGAGTCCCACTCTGAATGAGGTGAGTTCTGGAGATAAGATATCAGCTGGAGACCCACCAGGGAGATGCTTTTGAGATGCATAGCAAGCAGACTTTGGGTCAATGAAATGTCTCAAGACTGTTGCCAAGCCCAGTGACCCAAGTTAGATTCCCAGAACTCACATGGAGGACGGAGAGAGAAATAACTCCCACAGCTGTTCTTTGACCTCCACATATGCACTGTGGCACTTGGACCGTACATACAATAGGTGTAATTTAAAAAACAAGTCACCTGATATGGTGGTGCACACTTTTAGTCCCAGCACTTGGGAGGCAGAGGGATCTCTGAGTCTAAGGCCAGCCTGGTCTACAGAGTGAGTTCCAGGACAACCAGGGCTACACAGAAACAAGAGACTTTAAAGGACCAGGCCCATTGCCAGACCCCTCCCAGAGGATTACCCCTTGCTTGCTGGTGGGCTAAACAGAAGGCTCAAACAATAACATATGCACATATTCTTTTTTTTAAAGATTTATATCTTGCTTTACTTCTCTGTATGTGTGTCTGAGGTTTATGGAGGGCAGGAAAGAGTGTCAGGAGCCTCCCAATATGAGAGAATTTGAGAACTGAATTTGAGTCTAGTGCAAGAACACCAAGTGCTCTTAACTGCTGGGCCCTCTTCACAGGCCCATGCCCACCATTCCTGACTCAGCAACTCTAAGAAATTGATCCTAAAGACTTTCCTGTACAACTCTTTTTTTTTTAAGATTTATTTATTTATTTATTTATTTATTTATTTATTATATGTAAGTACACTGTAGCTGTCCTCAGACACTCCAGAACAGTGTCAGATCTTGTTTTGGATGGTTGTGAGCCATAATGTAGATGCTGGGATTTGAACTTAGGACCTTCGGAAGACCAGTTGGTGTTCTTACCGTACGCTGAGCCATCTTTCCAGCCCCCCCCCCCCCCCACAACTCTTTAAAGCTCCACAGAATAACCAGGCGCAGTGGTGTGTGCCTGGAATCCTAGTACTTGGGAGGCAGAAGCAGGAGAGTCAGAAATTCAAGGTCATCTTCGACCAACGAGTGAGTCGGAGGCCAATTCTCGATACACGAAATCCTGTCTCGATATAACAAAAAAGGAAAGCCTCATATACAAAGTGTGTGTTAGTGTGTGAGTGTGAGTGTGTGTGAGTGTGAACGTGTGTGAGTGTGTGTGTGAGTGTGTGTGTGAGTGTGTGTGTGTGAGTGAGTGTGTGAGTGTGTGTGAGTGTGTGTGTATGTGTGTGTGAGTGAGTGTGTGGGTGTGAGTGAGTGTGTGTGTGAGTGTGTGTGAGTGTGTGTGTGTGTGTGTGTATGTGTGTGAGTGTGTGTGAGTATGTGTGAGTATGTGTGTGAGTGTGTGTGAGTAT
>NW_022196905.1:244670820-244680836 GCF_008632895.1 Mastomys coucha
GAGTATGTGTGTGAGTGTGTGTGAGTATGTGTGAGTATGTGTGTGAGTGTGTGTGAGTGTGTGGGTGTGGGTGTGAGTGTGTGTATGAGTGTGTATGTGTGAGTGTGTGTGTGAGTGTGTGAGTGTGTGTGTGAGTGTGTGTGTTTTAATTTTTGAAAATAACATAGCATGGGGCTAGAGAGATGGCTCAGCGGGTAAGAGCACTGACTGCTCTTCCAAAGGTCCTGAGTTCAATTCCCAGCAGCCACACACATGATAGCTCAAGGTCATCTGTATACCTACAGTGTATTCATACACATAAAATAAATAAAAAAATAAAATCTTTAAAAGAAAAAAAATAACATAGCATATACAAATAAATGCTGTGGGATTACAGTTCAATAGTCTAGCATTATCTAATTTGTGCAAAGTCCTGGGTTCAATTCTCAGCACTGAATGTGGTAGTTCAGCCCATACCTGTAATTCCTATACTCTGAAAGATGTTGTAATTGAATGACCCAGGATTGGAGAGTGAGGCACAATGGATCTTCAGTTCAAGGTTAGCCTGGGCTACAAACTGAGAGCCTGTCTCAATCCTTGCTCCTTCCAACCCCAAAATAAGTAATGTAAAATGTATTCAGAGGGCTATGGGTGTCGCTTAGTAGAGCACCTCTTAGCATGCATAAAGCCTAGGTTTGACCCCACACACCACAAAAACCCAGCATGTAACCCCAGAATTTGGAAGGTAAAGGTGGGAGGGTCAGGGGTTCAAGATCATTCCCGATTATATATTGAGCTTAAGTTTGAGGCCAAACTTAAGTACATGAGACTCTGCTTCAAAAACAAAACAAAAAAACAAAAGACGAAACAAAACAAAAAAACAAAAGACGAAACAAAACAAAAACCCAAAACCAACAATACACACACACACACAAAACCAAACCCCAGAGGCTACCAAGATGCCATAACTGGTAACCTCCTAGTACGTAAACATGAGAACTTGGGTTCAGAGCCTAGCACCCACATTAAAAATAAAACAAACCAAAACCAAAACCAAAAACCGAACCAAAATAAAAACAAAAAAACCCAAAAAAGCCAGTCGTCATATCACATGGGTCTCTGGGACCGAACACAGGTAGATGATCAGGCTTCTTTCTCGGTTAGAGCCTTAATCACTCACCAGTCTTGTTGACCCAAGGAATCTAGACCTAAAAGTAAATACATATGTAACATTAGAAAGTATAAAAGCATGGAATGCGGTTATAGTTCCATTCAGTGTTTGTCGTGTGTGTGTGTGTGTGTGTGTGTGTGTGTGTGTGTGTGTGTGTGTGTGTGTGTTTGTGTGTGTTAAGCCCCAGAACTGAAGAAACCAGGTGTGGTCCCACATAGTCACATCCCAGAAGTCAGGAACTGAGGCAGATCAGATATTCAGGCACATGCTTGGCTCCACAGAATCAGTGTGAGACCAGCCTGTGCTATAAGAGGCCCTGGAGACTGAACCCAAGGTTTTGTGCATGCTAAGCAAGCATTTTAGCAACTGGGCTACATTCCTAGCCTAAGACCCTATTTTAAATAACACCTCCACCCCCCCCCCCAAAAAAATAAGGAAGAGGATATTTAAAGCCAAATCTAAAAACATCAAAATTGGAATAAATAGTACGTTTTTCCTTAGCAATGAAGCAGCATATTATAGAAATTGTAGAAATTCAATTTCAATGTGTATACCCCCATTTAAAAGCTTTTTTTTTTGTTGTTGTTTTTTAAACTGGGGAGGGCGGGAGGTGGTGGCGCATGCCTTTAGTCCCAGCACTTGGGAGGCAGAGGCAGGCAGATTTCTGAGTTCGAGGACAGCCTGGTCTACAGAGTGAATTCCAGGACAGCCAGGGCTACACAGAGAAACCCTGTCTTGAAAACCCAAAAATATAAACAAACAAACAAACGGAGGGGGGGCTTGATTGGAAAGTTTGCACTACACTCATCTGGTTTATGGAAGGACAGAGAAGGATTGCTCACTGCTCAAGGTCACATAACTAGCCCAAGTCCAGTCATCCTGGTTCCCAGAGTAAAGGCCACTCAAGTCCTTCCTTCAGATAGCTATTAACCTCAGCCAGTTCCCATCCTTGCCCCACCCCCAGGAATGGGAATGCATTGACAAACCGGATAAACTTGCCCTGGTCTGGTTCTTCAGGGTCTCAGTTCCCAAGAAGGACTAAAAGCTGCTGATGTGGTATGACCTAGCCACCACTTACATACAGTGTATTCTGTGCCAGACACTGGTCTGAACGTGGGCTGGTTAGGTGATTCATAGACGACTCTAAATGGGAAGTTCTATTACTGACATCATGAATCCATTTCATAATGAGGAAATGGAAGCTCACAGAGCCAATAATTTGCATGTCTGGTGAGCAGCGGGGCTGGGACAGGAGCCCAAAGTGCCTGGCTTCAGGGTCTGTGTCCTCGAGCACCACCCAAGGCCCAGTTCTGCCTTTTGAACAGATGCTCACAGGCTAAGCCACAGGCAGCTGCCAGCTCATGAGAGATGGGCTGACGTAAACCAGTCTCAGTAGGAAGACTGCACCAGAGTCCATTCCAGTCAGACTATTTTGGGCTCTTTAAAAGAAAAAAAAAGTTTTTGTATCTTTAGGTCAGCCTGTGACTAAGTTCTGTCAACTAAAGAGTCTATGTCTATGAAATGTCTGTGGAAACTGGTTCTCAAGCCATCCCTAGCAGGCACAGGCCCCATGGACACCTGGAAGAGCAGAGACTGGTGAAACTGAGGAAATGTTGGCCAGTACTGGAAAGGTGGAGTCCCTCAGGGGTCAGAGTTCCTATCCTAAAGTCAGTCCCACTTTTGAAGCTTTTGCAGAGAAGGTCCTCAGCTTGTCCTAGGGAGACTGCCTCCTTTTTTGTTTGTTTGTTTTTGTTTTTGTTTTTTGAGACAGGGTTTCTCTGTGTAGCCCTGGCTGTCCTGGAACTCACTCTGTAGACCAGGCTGGCCTCGAACTCAGAAATCCACCTGCCTCTGCCTCCCAAGTGCTGGGATTAAAAGTGTGTGCCACCACCGCCCGGCTGAGACTGCCTCCTCTTGACTCCCAGGGAGCCTACTAAGGCTTGAGAACACCCTCATTTTCTCTTAGAGGGCCACACTTCTCCCACTTACCAGCCATTAAGAACACCTCTGCCACACCCATCAGCCACTAAGACTTTCTGTACGGTTTCATGGAGGTGAGGGTATGGAGTGAGCCCTCTGAAACCAGGAGCCAAAATAAATTCTCCTTGAATTGGTCCAAGATGGGTCCCAGGGTTGGGCCAACTACCTGGCCTTATCCAATCAGAATCTTCCAGATACCTCTCTGACCATAAGGGATTGGTGTACCTATCTGTCAGCCAAGAGCCTAGGCTCTTGCTTTGGAAAATTTGGTCCCTTGATGTCTTCTGGGGAGACATACAAGCTCCATGAGGCTGCTCCATTGCTTAGAATCTTGCCATTAGGAGGTGGCATGGTGTCTGGCGGTGGTGGCGCACACCTTTAATCCCAGCACTTGGAAGGCAGAGGCAGGCGGATTTCTGAGTTTGGGGCCAGCCTGGTCTACAGAGTGAGTTCCAGGACAGCAAGGGCTACACAGAGAAACCCTGTCTTGAAAACAAACAAACAAACAAACAAAAACAAACAAACAAGGTGGCATGGTGGTAGATACCCATAATCCCTAGATTTAAGAGTTGTGGGCTGGAGGACCAGGAGTCCGTAACCAGCCTCGGCTATGTAGGATCTCCTCAGCCAGCCTGGTCTACATGAGATCCTATTTCAAAACAATAACAACAATAAATCATTACCGTCTGCTTCCCGACTGCAGAGGCAATAGAACCAGCCTGCTTTTGCTATTCTTGGCTCCATCTTGTCCCTGCCTGCCACCCTAACTTCCATGCCACAATGGACTTTATCCTCTCAGAATAACTTATACTTCTAAGAAATAAAAAGAACTAACAGCTGAGCTGGGCTGGTTGGTGCATACCCAGCACTTGTGAGGCAGAGGCAGGAGGATCCCTGTGCGTTTGAAGCCATCTCAGTCTACATAGTGAGTTCCAGGACAGCCAGAACTAAATAGAGAGATCTGGTCTCAAACAAACAAACAAACAAAAACAAACAAACAAACAACTCCCAACCCCCCCCCAAAAAGAAGAAATAGCAGCGCAAACACAGCTAAAATAAAGTTCTATTTAAAAATAATAATAATAATAAATCTTGCAACGGAGACTGGGCTTCGTGGTAGACACTTGCTTAGTATGTATGAGGTCCTAGGCTCCATCCCAGGCATTAACAAACAAAACAATACCTCCTATTGTTTTCAGGGCACCGGGAATCTGCAGCCAACACCTGTGATGAGGTCCTACCTTTCCCTTCAAGGTCATCTTTTCCTCAGGAGTCCTGGCATCTGAGGGTTTCCCTGAAAGTGGTGATCTTTGGCCTTTCTAAGAAAACTCTGGTTCATTAATTTTTATGATTTTTATTTTTAAAGATGGGGTTTCCTGAAGCCTAGGTTGTACTCTGACTCCTTATATAGCTAAGGGTGATCTTGAAATCTTGGTTCTCTTTCCTCTATCTACCAACACCTGGATTACATCTGTGCACCACAATGCCTGTTTTATGCAGTATGGAGCTAGAACCCAAGGCAGGTAGGTACTCTTTAGAGCAGAACTACCCCAGACCTGCTTCATCAGGTCAGAGAGATACCATTTCCACTGCCAAGTCTTCCCTGGGCCTCCCAAGCACACCATGTGGTTAGTCATTAATCACTCGTGACTGTGGCTGGTACCTAATCCCAACTGTGAATAAGGCTCTCCTAGCGGTTGACACCTAATCAGAGTCATGAATATGGCTCTCTTGGTTGCTAAAATACTGTGTGGAATGTTTTCATAGTGGTTAGTAAACAGTGGCTTCCCCTGGTCCATCAAGATTTCGTCATTTTCCTGCCAACCAAAAGGGGGCGTGGGGGTGGGGAAGCCAGACACAGCAGGTGGCTTGGAACCCTACCCAACTACCCCACTAACCCAGTACTAATTCCTAGTTAGGAATTAGTGGCCAGGAGCCCAGCTCTACCAGTTGTTAAATGTTGGCAATACCATCCTGCTTATTGCTCTTCAGGATTCTCTTTTTTCTTTCTTTCCTTTTTTTTTTTTTTTTTTTGAGACAGGTTTTCTCTGTTCTGGAACTCTGTAGACCAGGCTGCTTCCCAAGTGCTAGGTTTTGAGATTAAAGGTAAGGTACCACCAACTGGATTCTTTCCTTTTCTTTCATTTTTAAAAATAAAGGCACATTTTTAGTCCCAGAACTGAGAGAAAGAAGTAGGTGGATCTCTGAGAGTTCGAGGCTAGCCTGGTCTGCATAACAAGTTCCAGGCCAGTCAGGGCTATATTGAGACCCTGTCTCAAACAAAACCAAAACAACAAAACCAAAAAGGTGTGTGTGTGTGTGTGTGTGTGTGTGTAAGTGTGTGTATGTGTGAGTGTGAGTGTGTATGTGTGTGAGTGTGTGTGTGTGTGTTTGCATGTGAGAGCAGGCACCTGTTGAGGCCAGAAAATGATGCCTGATCCCCTAGACCCCTAGAGCTGGAGTCTCAGATGGTTTGAGCCGACGAGTGTGGGTACTGGGAACTGAACTTTGCTCTTAGTATGTACAGGAAGCACTCCTAGCCTCTGAGCCATCTCAGGAGCTCCTTGCCCTGGATTCTAAGTCCCGAGTTTCCTTGTCTGTTAGCTCCAGCAGACCAAAGCTCCTTGCAGACAGAAACACCCCTTTCTTGTTAGCTCTGTACTTTGTGTAGACTGGTGTGGTGGCTCAGTGAATGTTGACTGACAGACAGACAGACTGACTGAACAAATGATATCATTGAACAATATGGGCCTCTTCCCTTTGAGTCTGGACTCTGGAACTTTCCCAGACTGCCTTGGACACCTTGTTCTTTGCCCTTATTTTATGGTCTTGTTTCTCAACCCCGACAGGAAGTTTCTGCCACCTGCTTTAGTCTGCCTCCAAGCTGTCCAGCTCCACCCTGCCTCCTATAAAATGTGGAAAAACTAAATCCCAGCCCTTCTACCAACACTTGATTGTTAAGTGTGAAAGGTCATTCCATGCTCACTGAGACTGGGATGCCTGACTTAAAGAGGTTTATATAGGATTGTCCAAGGTTTTTTTTGTTTTTTTGTTTTTTTGTTTTTTTTGTTTTTTGTTTTTGTTTTGTTTTGTTTTTTGGTTTTTCGAGACAGGGTTTCTCTGTGTAGTCCTGGCTGTCCTGGAACTCACTCTGTAGACCAGGCTGGCCTCGAACTCAGAAATCTGCCTGCCTCTGCCTCCCGAGTGCTGGGATTAAAGGCGTGTGCCACACACCTGGCGGGATTGTCCAAGTTTTAACATGGAAACTCCTTTGTCCTGGGAACCCTTCATCTATGGCAAATGGGGACAGTTGGTCACCCTAGGACTAAGGGTCATTCTGTGTAGATAATGGAGAGGATATTGCCCCAAAGGTTGTTTTTTTCTATTCCTAGTATTTAGCACAGTGCCTGGCCCACTATGTCTTACCCCAGTTTGTCTATTACTGGCCATGGAGAATTTTACCACCTCTCAGTTTCCCTAAGAGGAAAGAGAACCACTGCTTTCCCATGAAGCTTTCCCTGATACAAAGTCAAACAGTTCACAACCTGGTGCCTGCCTTGGCCTCTCAAATGCCTGGCTTGCAATTTTTAATCATCATGTATTATTCAGGACACTTATATTTTGTTCTGTGACTGTAATTATTCCTCCTGTGCTTTATCTGGAGATTGAGCCGAAAATTGAAAATCAATGGGCAACACCCATAAATTTCACTCAGTTGAGAACTAACTCCAGGCCCCTATGGGAAGAAATGACAACCAGAACACTACACTGCATCCAATGTCAGGAAGTCCAAAGTTATCTGTGCTTGGCAGTGCTGCCTACAATCTTAGCTACTGGGAAGGCTGAGGCAGGAGGATCACTGATTCAAGATCAGCCTGGGCTCTGGAGCAAGGTCAAGGCCATGCTGGAAATGTAATGAGACTCTATTTCAAGGTAATGGGAGAAAAAAGATGCCAGGTTTGATGGTGGTGTATGATTTTAATCCCAGCACTTGGGAGGCTGATGGGCGCATCTCTGAGTTCAAGGCCAGTTTGGTCTCCAGAGCAAGTTTCAGCACAGCCAGGGCTACACAGGGAGACCCTGACTCAACTCCCTCGCCTCCCCCCCAACCAAAAAGAAAAAGAAAAAAAAAGGCTGGGGAGCTCCAGGGGTGATGTTCAGTTGGCAGAGTTCTTAGGAAGCAAGGACAAAGTCTTGAGGTCCATCCCATAGACAGCATATCCAATGCTCACGTGGCGGCTCCCCAGCATCAGGGAGCTGGGAATAAAAGAATCACAAGTTCAAGTTCATCCCAGGAGTGCCAAACCAGCCTGGGATACATGAGACTTTAACGTGGAAACTTAAGGCTTCTTTGGAAAGTTGGTTGGATAGTGTTTTGCTGGGGCAAAACCGTGAAGAAACGTTTCGTGAAAGTGGACACAGATGTGAAAGGCTACGTTTTCCTGGAGCAGACACAGGAGAGAGGATGTTCTGCTAAAGCAAACGTGTGAAAGGACACGTGATGAAAGGCTCTTTGCTAACATGTATTGGTCTGCCTTCCATTGCATACTTGAGCTGCATTTGTCGGGACACCAGAGAGAAATGCACCAAAAGGCTTCTGGCGGTGTGCTGTCTTTGGTGCTGCTTCCAAGGACCAGGCTGATTGGAAGCTGAGGTACTTAAGGTATGTGGAGGACATGTGATGTTTGGAGGGTATAAACAGGATGCAAGGGATAGTGACAAAAGCTGAGCTTGGCTTGTTTATAGAGCTGGCTGTGCAAGGCTTGGGTCTGGCAGCTTTGCTGATCTTCATTTCCCTGAGAGAGACATAGCTGAGAACTTCTGGTGTTCCTCCTGGTCCCTCCTGCAGACTCAAGCCCAGGCTGAAGCCTGGCGGTCTCTCTAGGTTGTGTCATGCTGTTGCTAACCCAACTCTACCAAACTGGACTGCTGGTGTATCTGTGAAGTGTTTGCCAGTGGATCGAGCTGCTGCTGCCTGCTAACCTGTAAACTGCTCTGATTTCCAGACAACACAGATGGGAGTTACTCCAAGGAACTTTTCTAAACAGGTCCCCTCTCCTCCCACACCCCACCCCAGTATCCTTCCTTTTTCCCTCTGGTGGGTGGTGAACTAAAAAAAAAAAAAAAAGGGAGGTTAAAGCATTTAGGACATAAAATAAATAAATAAATATTTTTTTAAAAAAAGGGATGGAGAGATGGCTCAGCGGTTAAGAGCACAGACCACTCTTCCAGAGGTCCTGAATTCAATTCCCAGCAACCACATGGTGGCTCACAACCATCTGTAATGGGCTCTGATGCCCTCTTCTGGTGTGTCTGAAGAAAGCAATGGTGTACTCATATACATAAAATAACTAAATAAATCTTTAAAACATTTAGGAACCATCATTAAAAATAGGATTTGAAAAAAAATTAAAGTTATCTCAAAAAAAAAAAAAACAAAACAAAAACGAGTGGGACAGTGGTGGCACACACCTTTAATCCCAGCACTTGGGAGGCAGAAGCAGGCAGATCTCTGAGTTCGAGGCCAGCCTGGTCTACAGAGTGAGTTCCAGGACAGCCAGGGCTACACAGAGAAACCTTGTCTGGAAAACAGCAACAAAAACAAAAAAAGAGCGGGCAAGGCTGGTTGTGGTGGCGCATGCCAGTAGGATTTGCATGGTAACACACACTGTCCATCCCAGCACTCTGGAGGCAGAAACAGGAGATCTCTGTGAGCCAGCCTGGTCTACATAGAGACGCTCTAGAAACTAACAAAAATCAAAAAGACCCTAATAAGTAGACTAATCAATTCAATTAAATATATTCAAACTCTTCTAGGCTTGTTTGTTATCTTAGAAGGGAAACTGAGAGTTACTGAAGGGAAACCATTTTGCTTTCAGATCACACCAGCCAGTTCTCTACAATAAGTTCTGGCTACCTCCTGAGAATTGAAGAAAAAAAAAAAAGTGAGACACAAAGTTTCTTTCTAACCAAAACAACAACAACAACAACAACAACAAAGCAAAAAAAGCCCGGTGGTGGTGCATGCCTTTAATCCCAGCACTTGGGAGGCAGAGGCAGGCAGGCGGATTTCTGGATTTCTGAGTTTGAAGTCAGCCTGGTTTACAGAGTAACTTCCAGGACAGCCAGGGTTACACAGAGAAACCCCGTCTCGAAAAAACAAAAAACAAAAAACAAAACAAAAAAAAGTTTCTTTCTTTCCTCCCATGATGTTTTTGAGGGAGGATCTCATTGTGTAGCCCATGCTGGCTTGGAAGTCACTATGTTGGCCAGGTGGTATCCAATTTATAATCCTCCAACCCATCCTCCTTAGGGCTGGAATTACAAGTGTGCATTATCATGCTGGCTTCAAAGTTCCTTATATTAAGGGAAATTTATACACACACATCTATATACTTTGCATATAGATCTCTAGTATTCGATGATATAGTCTAAGAAAACAATGTTTTAATTTAAAAAATAAAAGCAAAGCCAGGTGGTGGTGGCACATGCCTTTAGTCCCAGCACTTGGGAGGCAGAGGCAGGCAGATTTCTGAGTTCGAGGCCAGCCTGGTCTGCAGAGTGAGTTCCAGGACATCCAGGGCTATACAGAGAAACCCTGTCTCGAAAAACCAAAAATAAATAAATAAAATTAAATAAAAATAAAGGCAATCTGGGCATGATAGCACACATCTGTAATCTTACCATTTAGGAGACTGAGGCAGGAAAATCTGAAGTTCAAGGCCAGCTTCATCTACATGATGAGTTTTAGACCAGCCTAGCTTAGGCTACCTGGAATTCTAAATCAAACAAAGCAAAAAGCAGAGTTGCTTGTCTTTAGACACTCCCCCCACAGAGAGAGAGAGAGAGAGAGAGAGAGAGAGAGAGAGAGAGAGAGAGAGAGAGA